>NC_092147.1:7068641-7118641 GCF_045791955.1 Oncorhynchus clarkii lewisi
CGGGTCAGTCTATATACACACTGAGACGGGTCAGTCTACATACAAACTGAGACGGGTCAGTCCACAATGAGACGGGTCAGTCTATATACACACTGAGACGGGTCAGTCTCTATACACAATGAGACGGGTCAGTCTACATACACACTGAGACGGGTCAGTCTACATACAAACTGAGACGGGTCAGTCCACAATGAGACAGGTCAGTCTATATACACACTGAGACGGGTCAGTCTATATACACACTGAGACGGGTCAGTCTATATACACACTGAGACAGGTCAGTCTACATACACACTGAGACGGGTCAGTCTACATACACACTGAGACGGGTCAGTCTACATACACACTGAGACGGGTCAGTCTACATACACACTGAGACGGGTCAGTCTATATACACACTGAGACGGGTCAGTCTATATACACACTGAGACGGGTCAGTCTATACACACACTGAGACGGGTCAGTCTACATACACACTGAGACGGGTCAGTCTATATACACACTGAGACGGGTCAGTCTATATACACACTGAGACGGGTCAGTCTACATACACACTGAGACGGGTCAGTCTATATACACATTGAGACGGGTCAGTCTACATACAAACTGAGACGGGTCAGTCTATATACACACTGAGACGGGTCAGCCTACATACACACTGAGACGGGTCAGTCTATATACACAATGAGACGGGTCAGTCTACATACACACTGAGACGGGTCAGTCTACATTCACACTGAGACGGGTCAGTCTATATACACACTGAGACGGGTCAGTCTACATACACACTGAGACAGATCAGTCTATATACACACTGAGACGGGTCAGTCTAGATACACAATGAGACGGGTCAGTCTACATACACACTGAGACGGGTCAGTCTACATACACACTGAGACGGGTCAGTCTATATACACACTGAGACGGGTCAGTCTACATACACACTGAGACGGGTCAGTCTACATACACACTGAGACGGGTCAGTCTATATACACACTGAGACGGGTCAGTCTACATACAAACTGAGACGGGTCAGTCTATATACACACTGAGACGGGTCAGTCTAGATACACACTGAGACGGGTCAGTCTACATACACACTGAGACGGGTCAGTCTATATACACACTGAGACGGGTCAGTCTATATACACACTGAGACGGGTCAGTCTAGATACACACTGAGACGGGTCAGTCTATATACACAATGAGACGGGTCAGTCTACATACACATTGAGACGGGTCAGTCTATATAGACACTGAGACGGGTCAGTCTATATACACACTGAGACGGGTCAGTCTACATACACACTGAGACGGGTCAGTCTACATACACACTGAGACGGGTCAGTCTACATACACACTGAGACGGGTCAGTCTATATACACACTGAGACGGGTCAGTCTATATACACACTGAGACGGGTCAGTCTATACACACACTGAGACGGGTCAGTCTACATACACACTGAGACGGGTCAGTCTATATACACACTGAGACGGGTCAGTCTATATACACACTGAGACGGGTCAGTCTACATACACACTGAGACGGGTCAGTCTATATACACATTGAGACGGGTCAGTCTACATACAAACTGAGACGGGTCATTCTATATACACACTGAGACGGGTCAGCCTACATACACACTGAGACGGGTCAGTCTATATACACAATGAGACGGGTCAGTCTACATACACACTGAGACGGGTCAGTCTACATTCACACTGAGACGGGTCAGTCTATATACACACTGAGACGGGTCAGTCTACATACACACTGAGACAGATCAGTCTATATACACACTGAGACGGTTCAGTCTAGATACACAATGAGATGGGTCAGTCTACATACACACTGAGACGGGTCAGTCTACATACACACTGAGACGGGTCAGTCTATATACACACTGAGACGGGTCAGTCTACATACACACTGAGACGGGTCAGTCTACATACACACTGAGACGGGTCAGTCTATATACACACTGAGACGGGTCAGTCTACATACAAACTGAGACGGGTCAGTCTATATACACACTGAGACGGGTCAGTCTAGATACACACTGAGACGGGTCAGTCTACATACACACTGAGACGGGTCAGTCTATATACACACTGAGACGGGTCAGTCTATATACACACTGAGACGGGTCAGTCTAGATACACACTGAGACGGGTCAGTCTATATACACAATGAGACGGGTCAGTCTACATACACATTGAGACGGGTCAGTCTATATAGACACTGAGACGGGTCAGTCTATATACACACTGAGACGGGTCAGTCTACATACACACTGAGACGGGTCAGTCTACATACACAATGAGACGGGTCAGTCTACATACACACTGAGACGGGTCAGTCTACATACACACTGAGACGGGTCAGTCTACATACACACTGAGACGGGTCAGTCTATATTATCAATGAGACGGGTCAGTCTACATACACACTGAGACGGGTCAGTCTATATACACACAGACGGGTCAGTCTATATACACACTGAGACGGGTCAGTCTATATACACAATGAGACGGGTCAGTCAATATACACAATGAGACGGGTCAGTCTATATACACACTGAGACGGGTCAGTCTAGATAAACAATGAGACGGGTCAGTCTACATACACACTGAGACGGGTCAGTCTATAAACACACTGAGACGGGTCAGTCTATATACACACTGAGACGGGTCAGTCTATATACACAATGAGACGGGTCATTCTATATACACAATGAGACGGGTCAGTCTACATACACACTGAGACGGGTCAGTCTATATACACACTGAGACGGGTCAGTCTCTATACACAATGAGACGGGTCAGTCTACATACACACTGAGACGGGTCAGTCTATATACACACTGAGACGGGTCAGTCTATATAGACATTGAAATTGGTCAGTCTATATACACACTGAGATGGATCAGTCTATATACACAATGAGACGGGTCAGTCTACATACACACGGAGACAGATCAACGTATAAAGACAGAGGCGGGTCAGTCTATATAGACACTGAGACGGGTAAGTCTATATACACACTGAAACGAGTCAGTCTAAATACACACTGAGACAGATCAACGTGGGGGAATACCTGTAAAAAAATGTTTTTATCTAGTCCGATAAACACTCCAAACAGCCTACTTGACTGCTCGGAGGTGTCCGCATGGTCCTAAAGCACACCGTTGCCTTGTTTTTTTTTATCACATTCCAATTATTAAATTGGAATTTCAGAATGTGGGTGAACAGTTCCCAGTGAAAGTTGCGCCCCTGGTATATTCAATTGAGTGGACATAATTTGGAAAGACACACACTTGTCTATATAAGGTCCCACAGTTGACAGGGCATGTCAGAGCAAAGACTCCGAGACAGGATTATGTTGAGGCACAGATCTGGGGAAGGGTATCAAAAAATGTCTGCAGTATTAAAGGTCCACAAGAACACAGTGGCTTCCGTCATTCTTGAGTGTAGAGGGCAGTATTTTGATGTTCGGATGAAAAACGTACCCAAATGAAACTGCCTATTTTTCAGGCTCAGAATCTAGAATATGCATATAATTGTCAGATTAGGATAGAAAACACTCTAAAGTTTCCAAAACGGTCTAAATATTGTCTGGGAGTATAACAGAACTGATATTGCAGGCAAAAACCTGAGGAAAATCCAACCCGGAGGTGTTGTTTTTCCTGAAAGCTCCCTGTTCCATTGTCGTAATGTTTTGTCTACTGAGAGAAATGTCCTTACATAAACGCTTAGTTTGCTTTCGCCGAAAAGCTTTTTTGAAATCTGACACGCCAGGTGGATTAACAACAAGCTAAACTGTGTTTTGCTATATTGCACTTGTGATTTCATGAAAATTCAATATTTTTAGTAATTTAATTTGAATTTGGCGCTCTGCAATTCAGCAGATGTTGACGGAAATAATCCCGGTAACGGGATGGGTGCATCACGATTAAATGGAAGACGTTTGGAACCACAAAGATGCTTCCTAGAGCTGGCACTCCACCAATCAGGGCTTTATAGTAGTGGCCAGACGGAAGCCACCCCTCAGTAAAAGGCACATGCCAGCCTGCTTGGAGTTTGCCAAAAGGCACACAAAGTCTTTCAGACCATGAGAAACAAGAATCTCTGGTCTGATGAAACCAAGATTGAACTCTTTGGCCTGAATGCCAAGCGTCACGTCTGGAGAAAACCTGGCACCATCCCTACGGTGAAGCATGATGGTGGCAGCATCATGATGGCCCAGCCAGAGACCAGACTTGAACAAGATCGAACATCTCTGGAGAGACTTGAAAATAGCTGTGCAGTGACTCTCCCCACCCAACCTGACAGAGCTTGAGAGGTTCTGCAGAAAAGAATGGGAGAAACTCCACAAATACAGGTGTGCCAAGCTTGTAGCGTCATACCCAAGAAGACTTGAGGCTGCAATCTGCCAAAGGTGCTTCAACAAAGTAGTGAGTAAAGGGTCTGAATACTTACATAAATGTGATATTTCAGTTTGTATTTGTAATGAAATGTCTAAACCTGTTTTTGGGGTGCTGTGTGTAGATTGATGAGGAATAACAAACAATTTTATCAGTTTTAATAATAAATCTGTAACGTAACGAAATTCTGGAGGGTTAGGGTTTTGGGGACAGAGCAACAAGACGTGAGCTTGACCCATCATGGGTACGGTAAGGTTACATGCACCTGGTAAGTCCTTCATGACTTTGGGACTTGTGTCAAGAAGAGGCAAAAGGCACAGTGAAAGACTGGTGTTTGTTTGTGTGTGTGTGTGTGTGTGTGTGTGTGTGTGTGTGTGTGTGTGTGTGTGTGTGTGTGTGTGTGTGTGTGTGTGTGTGTGTGTGTGTGTGTGTGTGTGTGTGTGTGAGTGTGTGTGTGTGTGTGTGTGCGTGTGTGTGTGCGTATGTGTGTGTGCGTGTGTGCGTGTGTGTGCGTGTGTGTGTGCATGTGTGTGTGTGTGTGTGTGTGTGTGTGTGTGTGTGCGCGTGTGTGCGTGTGTGTGTGTGCGTGTGTGTGTGTGTGTGTGTGTGTGTGTGTGTGTGTGTGTGTGTGTGTGTGTGTGTGTGTGTGTGTGTGTGCGTGTGTGTGCGTGCGTGCACGTGTATGTGGTTAAAACATGTTTTTTAAACATAAAATTACCCTTCCAAACAAATGGACACATCTTTGTGGACACAAAGATTATTTATACTATTGTCATTATTAAAAGGACTGATGTTGTATTAGTGCACACGGGTTATACATTGCAGTGCAATCTGACTGACGATTCCATGTCTCACTATTTATCCGGCCCAATGGAATGAAGACACATGATACAAAAGTATGTGGACACCTTCAACTTTGTGGATTCGGCTATTTCAGCCACACACACTGCTGACAGGTGTATACCATCGAGAACTGCCATGCAATCTACATAGACAAACATTAAGAGCTCATTTACTTTATATGTGGCACTGTCATAGGATGCCGCCTTTCCAACAAGTCAGTTAGTCAAATTTCTTCCCTTCTAGAGTTGCCCCGGTCAACTGTACGTGCTGTTATTGTGAAGTGAAATGTCTAGGAGCAACAACGGCTCAGCCACAAAGTGGTAGGCCACACTAGCTCACAGAACGGGAGTGCTGAAGTGCATAGCGTGTAAAAATCATCTGTCCTGGGTTGCAACACTCACTACCTAGTTCCAAACTGCCTCTGGAAGCAACGTCAGCACAATAACTGTTCATTGGGAGCTTCATGAAATGGGTTTCCATGGCTGAGCAGCCGCACACAAGCATAAGATCACCATGGGCAATGCCAAACCTCGGCTGGAGTGGTGTAAAGCTCGCTGCCATCGGACTCTGGAGCAGTGGAAACGCGTTCTCTGGAGTGATGAATCACGCTTCACCATCTAGCAGTCCAACAGACGAATCTGGGTTTGGCAGTTGCCAAAAGAACGCTACCTGCCCGATTGCACAGTGCCAACAGTAAAGTTTGGTGGAGAAGGAATAATGGTCTGGGGCTGTTTTTCATGGTTTGGGCTAGGCTGCTTAGTTCCAGTGAAGGGAAATCTTAACGCTACAGCATACAATGACATTCTAGATGATTCTATGCTTCCAACTTTCCTGTTTCAGCATGACAATTCCCCGTGCACAAAAAGAGATCCATCCAGAAATGTTTTGTCGAGATCGGTGTGGAAGAACTTGACTGGTTTGCACAGAGCCCTGACCTCAACCCCATCGAACGCCTTTGGGATGAACTGGAATGCCAACTGCAAGCCAGGCCTAATCACCCAACATCAGTGCTAGACCTCACTAATGCTCTTGTGGCTGAATGGAAGCAAGTCCCCACAGCAATGTTCCAACATCTAGTGGAAAGCCTTCCCAGAAGAGTGGAGGCTGTTATAGAGGGGGACCAACTCCATATTAATGCCCATGATTTCTCAATGAAATGTTCGACGAGCTGGTGTCCACATACTTTTGGTAATTTAGTGTATATCTACTAGTAGCTTTGGTTGTAGTTAAAGTAATATCAGTCAATTATAGTGAATTTCATGATCATTACTACAATGAAATTCCATATGTTGGTCACAGATAACCTGTCTGCTAACTATAGAGCACTCCTTACTATGTCAACTAACTAGACCTATATATAAATATATATATATATACAGTGCCTTGCGAAAGTATTCGGCCCCCTTGAACTTTGCGACCTTTTGCCACATTTCAGGCTTCAAACATAAAGATATAAAACTGTATTTTTTTGTGAAGAATCAACAACAAGTGGGACACAATCATGAAGTGGAACGACATTTATTGGATATTTCCAACTTTTTTAACAAATCAAAAACGGAAAAATTGGACGTGCAAAATGATAATATATATATGTATATGTAAACTAACTAGTCCTATATGTAAATATATATATATATATGTATATGTAAACTAACTAGGCCTATATGTAAATATATATATGTATATGTAAACTAACTCGGCCTATACCCAGCTTTGCTTGCAGTGCTTGGTCTCTATCCTGTCTGTACATGCATTAAGCCTGTTTTTTTACTCGCTGTGAATTAAAAAAATAAAATACTGTATATACATTTAAACACAGACACTAACAAGGGCAGCCTTAGGTAAAAACACTCACAAACGTATCCTACTCGCATCTCTGAAGGTAGCACTAGGACAATGGAAGCTCCAAGTCAGAGACAACAGGAAAGACATAAACAAATTAATAGACTGGAAGCAACAAAAAAAGAAACACTCTTTCTAGAACACACACACACACACACACACACACACACACACACACACACACACGCGCGCGCTCGCACAAACACACACACATGCACACACACCACTGTCAGTTTCTAAATGACCTCCCCACCCTCAACGTCGATACACTCCGGACTTGAATCTCACTTGTTTCTCAACCACTTAAGCATATGGCACCATATCATGTTCTCATAATGGTACGTTCCTGACACCTCCACAATACTAAGCCAACTAGAAGAGAAAGAAAAGGACTTGGGGAATCTATTCAATCCAACATCGCAGAAATTCAGTGTTAAAGCTTGATTGAAAAATCGAAAAGGCTATGTTTCCCACGTAAACTCTGGGGGTCAACCCTACCCTACTTACTGTAATAAATGGGATGCAGTCTATCACAGTGCCATCCGTTTTGACACCAAATCCCCATATACTACCCACCACTGCGACCTATACGCTCTCGCTGGCTGACCCTCGCTTCATACTCGTCGCCAAGCCCACTGGCTCCAGGTCATCTACAAGACCCTGCCAAGTAAAGTCCCCCCTTATCTTACCATAGCAGCACCCACCTGTAGCACGCGCTCCAGCAGGTATATCTCTCTGATCACCCCCAAAACCAATTCTTCCTTTGGCCGCCTCTCCTTACAGTTCTCTGCTGCCAATGACTGGAACGAACTACAAAAATCTCTGAAACTGGAAACACTTATCTCCCTCACTAGCTTTAAGCACCAGCTGTCAGAGCAGCTCACAGATTACTGCACCTGTACATAGCCCATCTATAATTTAGCCCAAACAACTACCTCTTCCCCTACTGTATTTATTTATTTATTTTGCTCCTTTGCACCCCATTATTTCTATCTCTACATTGCACTTTCTCCCACTGCAAATCAACCATTCCAGTGTTTTCCTTGCTATATTGTATTTACTTTGCCACCATGGCCTTTTTTGCCTTTACCTCCCTTATCTCACCCCATTTGCTCACATTGTATATAGACTTATTTTTGTATTATCTACTGTATTATTGACTGTATGTTTGTTTTACTCCATGTGTAACTCTGTGTTGTTGTATGTGTCGAACTGCTTTGCTTTATCTTGGCCAGGTCGTAATTGTAAATGAGAACTTGTTCTCAAATTGCCTACCTGGTTAAATAAAGGTGAAATAAAAAATAAATATAGGAAATGACTTTTTCTCTATAAAATGCCTCAGTGTGATAGACTGAATAGAGCCTTTGGACTTCCTCCAAGACTGGGAGAAAATGCCACTCAACAGAAGAGAGCCATCTGAAATAGACAGGGAGGAGTTAAAACCCAGGTGCAGGCATTTGGTTCCACGGAGCACAACATTTACAGGAGAACACCGTTCTCGCCAAGTTATGCCACTCTGTGGTACATTGTCTTCTGCCCTGCCATGGAAACACCCAGTGGCATGGTCTAATCTAGTTTGCGCATATTCAGTTTAGTGTTATGTGTTAAGTGGGACTCTTGACTGAAGAGAATTCAGGTCTTAGAAGAAGACATTACATTTAGATTAGATAGTTCCATCGGATGTCTTTGTGAGACCTGTGACGTAAAGGTGCACTCCTTTTGATTGTCATCCTCTGTCGTAGTATTACAAGTTAAATACAAACATCATGTCTCAAAGCAAACACACAAAAAAAACTACTGTCATTGGATTTACGGCAATCAAGCGCGCCTGAACCTCTTCGTCTTTGATTTGGCACTCGTAAAGACCCTCCCCCTCTGTCCTCCAAAAACAATAACACACGAGTGCAAGGCAGCAATGTTAAACAGCTTTTCAATACTGATCCTTTTTAAATCAAATCAAATCAAATCAAATCAAATCAAATTTTATTTGTCACATACACATGGTTAGCAGATGTTAATGCGAGTGTAGCGAAATGCTTGTGCTTCTAGTTCCGACAATGCAGTAATAACCAACAAGTAATCTAACTAACAATTCCAAAACTACTGTCTTGTACACAGTGTGAGGGGATAAAGAATATGTACATAAGGATATATGAATGAGTGATGGTACAGAGCAGCATAGGCAGATACAGTAGATGGTATCGAGTACAGTATATACATATGAGATGAGTATGTAAACAAAGTGGCATAGTTAAAGTGGCTAGTGATACATGTATTACATAAGGATACAGTCGATGATATAGAGTACAGTATATACGTATGCATATGAGATGAATAATGTAGGGTAAGTAACATTATATAAGGTAGCATTGTTTAAAGTGGCTAGTGATATATTTACATCATTTCCCATCAATTCCCATTATTAAAGTGGCTGGAGTTGAGTCAGTGTCAGTGTGTTGGCAGCAGCCACTCAATGTTAGTGGTGGCTGTTTAACAGTCTGATAGCCTTGAGATAGAAGCTGTTTTTCAGTCTCTCGGTCCCAGCTTTGATGCACCTGTACTGACCTCGCCTTCTGGATGATAGCGGGGTGAACAGGCAGTGGCTCGGGTGGTTGATGTCCTTGATGATCTTTATGGCCTTCCTGTGACATCGGGTGGTGTAGGTGTCCTGGAGGGCAGGTAGTTTGCCCCCGGTGATGCGTTGTGCAGACCTCACTACCCTCTGGAGAGCCTTACGGTTGAGGGCGGAGCAGTTGCCGTACCAGGCGGTGATACAGCCCGCCAGGATGCTCTCGATTGTGCATCTGTAGAAGTTTGTGAGTGCTTTTGGTGACAAGCCGAATTTCTTCAGCCTCCTGAGGTTGAAGAGGCGCTGCTGCGCCTTCTTCACAATGCTGTCTGTGTGAGTGGACCAATTCAGTTTGTCTGTGATGTGTATGCCGAGGAACTTAAAACTTGCTACCCTCTCCACTACTGTTCCATCGATGTGGATAGGGGGGTGTTCCCTCTGCTGTTTCCTGAAGTCCACAATCATCTCCTTGGTTTTGTTGACGTTGAGTGTGAGGTTATTTTCCTGACACCACACTCCGAGGGCCCTCACCTCCTCCCTGTAGGCCGTCTCGTCGTTGTTGGTAATCAAGCCTACCACTGTTGTGTCGTCCGCAAACTTGATGATTGAGTTGGAGGCGTGCGTGGCCACGCAGTCGTGGGTGAACAGGGAGTACAGGAGAGGGCTCAGAACGCACCCTTGTGGGGCCCCAGTGTTGAGGATCAGCGGGGAGGAGATGTTGTTGCCTACCCTCACCACCTGGGGGCGGTGCCCAGTTGCACGGTGCCCAGTACCCAGTTGCACAGGGCGGGGTCGAGACCCAGGGTCTCGAGCTTGATGACGAGCTTGGAGGGTACTATGGTGTTGAATGCCGAGCTGTAGTCAATGAACAGCATTCTCACATAGGTATTCCTCTTGTCCAGATGGGTTAGGGCAGTGTGCAGTGTGGTTGAGATTGCATCGTCTGTGGACCTATTTGGGCGGTAAGCAAATTGGAGTGGGTCTAGGGTGTCAGGTAGGGTGGAGGTGATATGGTCCTTGACTAGTCTCTCAAAGCACTTCATGATGACGGAAGTGAGTGCTACGGGGCGGTAGTCGTTTAGCTCAGTTACCTTAGCTTTCTTGGGAACAGGAACAATGGTGGCCCTCTTGAAGCATGTGGGAACAGCAGACTGGTACAGGGATTGATTGAATATGTCCGTAAACACACCGGCCAGCTGGTCTGCGCATGCTCTGAGGGCGCGGCTGGGGATGCCGTCTGGGCCTGCAGCCTTGCGAGGGTTAACACGTTTAAATGTCTTACTCACCTCGGCTGCAGTGAAGGAGAGACCGCAAGTTTTCGTTGCAGGCCGTGTCAGTGGCACTGTATTGTCCTCAAAGCGGGCAAAAAAGTTATTTAGTCTGCCTGGGAGCAGGACATCCTGGTCCGTGACTGGGCTGGATTTCTTCCTGTAGTCCGTGATTGACTGTAGACCCTGCCACATGCCTCTTGTGTCTGAGCCGTTGAATTGAGATTCTACTTTGTCTCTGTACTGACGCTTAGCTTGTTTGATAGCCTTGCGGAGGGAATAGCTGCACTGTTTGTATTCGGTCATGTTACCAGACACCTTGCCCTGATTAAAAGCAGTGGTTCGCGCTTTCAGTTTCACACGAATGCTGCCATCAATCCACGGTTTCTGGTTAGGGAATGTTTTAATCGTTGCTATGGGAACGACATCTTCAACGCACGTTCTAATGAACTCGCACACCGAATCAGCGTATTCGTCAATGTTGTTGTCTGACGCAATACGAAACATGTCCCAGTCCACGTGATGGAAGCAGTCTTGGAGTGTGGAGTCAGCTTGGTCGGACCAGCGTTGGACAGACCTCAGCGTGGGAGCCTCTTGTTCTAGTTTCTGTCTGTAGGCAGGGATCAACAGAATGGAGTCGTGGTCAGCTTTTCCGAAAGGGGGGCGGGGCAGGGCCTTATATGCGTCGCGGAGATACGCAGTTGAAACGACAACAAAGTGAATCTCCACCACTGTTTCAGTTCAAAGCTGGGGGTTGAGGCTGGAGAAATGTCACCACTAACACATTCCTAGACAAAGCTATGGATGCAAGGACTGACCATCCATAATATACCAACAGTATAGTTTTAACCATGTTTTGAGGCTATAAAGTGTGTGTTTACATTTACTTTGCTTATAAACATTGGAGTAAAACAAGCTTATATTTTGGGTTCGGATTGGGGAAATAACTAAGCTTATGAGGCATTAATGGGGCTCTGAGTGGCGCAGGGGTCTAAGGCACCGCATCTCAGTGCTAGAGGCGTCACTACAGACACCCTGGTTCGAATCCAGGCTGTATCACAAACGGCCGTGATTGGGAGTCACATAGGGCAGCGCACAATTGGCCCAGGGTTGTTAGGGTTTGGTCGGTGTAGGCCGTCATTGTAAATAAGAATTTGTTCTTAACTGACTTGCCTAGATAAATAAATAAAACGTTTTTAAGTTATATTCTTCAAGAATCAATGGGTACATATCATTCATTTAGAAGTCCGGAAATTGATAAAGCAACTGCATTGACTGGTGAAAGATCATTTCAGAAGTGTTTTTTTTTTCAAGCTAGTTTCATATACCGTACCAGAGAAAACACCAGATACAGAATACCTGCGTAGACTTTGATGTTTAAAGGCTTTAGAAGCTCAGTTTATGAGAGTAAAGGAGCCACTCATTGGAAGATCAATTTGCCAAGTTTACAAGAAACACAGACAGCAGTGCTTTAGACAAACTTTTAAAAAAAATGTATGACTCAAATGAATAGGCCAACGTTTTGAAAAGGATCGGTCTGATTGTTCTGCAAAACCCTTTTTAACATGCAACAAACATGAGGTAGATGGCCTATTCATTTAGATGCATGTACAATACATAAATACCCATGAGGTAGATGGCCTATTCATTTAGATGGTCTATTCATTTAGATGGCCTATTCATTTAGATGCATGTACAATACATACAAGATGGCCTATTCATTTAGATGCATGTACAATACATAAATACACATGAGGTAGATGGCCTATTCATTTAGATGGCCTATTCATTTAGATGGCCTATTCATTTAGATGGCCTATTCATTTAGATGGTCTATTCATTTAGATGGCCTATTCATTTAGATGGCCTATTCATTTAGATGGTCTATTCATTTAGATAGCCTATTCATTTAGATGGCCTATTCATTTAGATGGCCTATTCATTTAGATGGCCTATTCATTTAGATGGCCTATTCATTTAGATGGCCTATTCATTTAGATGACCTATTCATTTAGATGGCCTATTCATTTAGATGGCCTATTCATTTAGATGGTCTATTCATTTAGATGGCCTATTCACTTAGATGGCCTATTCATTTAGATGGCCTATTCATTTAGATGGCCTATTCATTTAGATGGTCTATTCATTTAGATAGCCTATTCATTTAGATGGCCTATTCATTTAGATGGCCTATTCATTTAGATGGCCTATTCATTTAGATGGCCTATTCATTTAGATGGCCTATTCATTTAGATGGTCTATTCATTTAGATGGCCTATTCACTTAGATGGCCTATTCATTTAGATGGCCTATTCATTTAGATGGCCTATTCATTTAGATGGCCTATTCATTTAGATGGCCTATTCATTTAGATGGCCTATTCATTTAGATGGCCTATTCACTTAGATGGTCTATTCATTTAGATGGCCTATTCATTTAGATGGCCTATTCATTTAGATGGTCTATTCATTTAGATGGCCTATTCACTTAGATGGTCTATTCACTTAGATGGCCTATTCATTTAGATGGCCTATTCATTTAGATGGCCTATTCATTTAGATGGCCTATTCATTTATATGGCCTATTCATTTAGATGGCCTATTCATTTAGATAGCCTATTCATTTAGATGGCCTATTCATTTAGATGGCCTATTCATTTAGATGGCCTATTCATTTAGATGGCCTATTCATTTAGATGCATGTACAATGCATAAATACACAGGAGGTAGGAACCCTACAGCATTAAGCTGTGTGTTTCTCAATATTCTCATTATTAGACACTTTAAAAAAAAAATAATGTAAAGGAAAAGGAACCTGGCCTGAACCTGAGGGCCTGAATCTCGCTTGCAGCATTCCATTAATTGCCCGGGATATTTTTTCAATGTCGAGAAATGAGGAAAATGCATGCAGTCCTGTTCAAGTCATACCATCACTTAAATCCGACAGAGCTCACATAAAAAATAACTCAAGGTTATGTCCGACCATGCCGACCAGTACTTCAGAAATCCATTTAGCGAAAGAGACGGATAGAACATCGATTTTTCAAGAATGTCAGTATGCCGTTAAAACGGTAGCGCCCAAGTCTTTCAGAAAACTTGTTTTCTCTTTGTTTGGCCACAGTAAGAGAGATGATGCTCCTCACATGTAGGAACCAGAGGCACAAAGACATGTAGGAACTGGAGGGACAAAGATATGTAGGAACTGGAGGGACAAAGATATGTAGGAACTGGAGGGACAAAGATATGTAGAACTGAAGGGACAAAGATATGTAGGAACTGGAGGGACAAAGATATGTGGAACTGGAGGGACAAAGATATGAAGAACTGGAGGGACAAAGATATGTAGAACTGGAGGGACAAAGATATGTAGAACTGGAGGGACAAAGAGGTAACGTAACAAAGTGAAAAGCTGTGAAATCCTCAATGCTTCGGCTGAACATACTGTACATCGTTGAACTCCTGTCGAAATCACTTTTCAACACACAAGGACCCCAATACATTTTTTCAACTCTCATTAAAATTATATTTATTCAAGGTCTGATAAGGACAATCTTGAAAGTGTTATGATTTAGTGAATAAAATATAGACATCAAACCGTAACACAAAATTATATTTTGAAGATAGATTAACCTAAACAGTTTCATCATTGCACTGATAGATACATTGTGTATGGAAGCCCAATGCGCCTTTTTAACTAAGGGTACATGATAAGTGGTGAAATGTGCCTTTGTCAGGTGAGAATAGACTGTGGGCCATGGAGACGGAATATTTGATAAATCAACATAGGAATGAATGCCGCTCAAGGTCACATCTGCCAGCTGGGGGCAGCTATGGGATAGTGAAACACACACACACACTAATGAGAATGCGCACGCACGCACGCACGCACGCACACACACACACACACACACACACACACACACACACACACACACACACACACACACACTCACACTAATGAGAATGCGCACGCACACACACACACACACACACACACACACACACACACACACACACACACACACACACACACACACACACACACACACACACAGACACACACACAGACACACACACACAGACACACACACACAGACACACACACAGACACACACACACACACACATACACACACACACAGACACACACACACACACACACACACACACACACACACACACACACACACACACACACACACACACACACAGACACACACACACAGACACACACACACACAGACACACACACAGATACACACACACATACACACACACACAGACACACACACACACACACACACACACACACACACACACACACACACACATGCACAGATAGATGCACGCACACTAAGACACACGCACGCACACACACCAAGAGAAAGAAGGTAAACACACACCCATTGTAAACACAAATGATCAGAGATCGACACAAAAAATAAGATACAATGTATTTTAAATGGAGGTTCCAAGTCTCTAGACAATTTGAGGAAAGAAACACTCACTGATTGACCCACTGATGCTAGAAACACACATATTACTTTCCCTCCATCTAGTATGTACGCACACACACACACAGCCAGCCTACTCACACACACACCCACCCACCGACACACAGTGGGGGAAGTGAACTCCGAGGGAACTCAGTGCTGCAGTTTTGGCCTGAGCAGGCCTTCGTCTCCTGTGGCTCCCTGCAGCCTTGAATTGTGCCCCACTGATGGAGGGCTGAGGAAAAAACACAGACATAAAGAAATAGCACAGAACAGAAGGCAGGAGAATATTTAGTATTTTTTTTAGGTTCCCCAATTAGCTGTTGCCAAGGTAGCGGCTCATCTTCCTGGGATCCAAACAGGAAACAAAACAACAACAAATAGAAAACATTAAAAAAACATAATATACAGTACATTGGGAAAGTATTCAGACCCCTTCCCTATTTCTACATTTTGTTACATTACAGCCTTGTTCTAAAATAGCAATAAATCATATTTTCCCCCTCGTCAATCTATACCAAAATAACCCATAATGACAAAGCAAAAACAGATTTTTAGACTTATTTCCAAATGTATTAAAAATAAAAAGCAAAAACATCCTTATTTACAGTTGAAGTCTGAAGTTTACATACACCTTAGCCAAATACATTTAAACTCAGTTTTTCACAATTCCTGACATTTAATCCTAGTAAAAATCCCCTGTCAGTGAGGGTCAACACTTTATTTTAATAATGTAAAATGTTAGAATAATATTAGAGAGCAGAGCTGGTGTAACTGTGTCAGGTTTGTAGGCCTTCTCGCTCTCACATGCTTTTTCAGTTCTGCCGACAAATTTTCTATAGGATTGAGGTCAGGGCTTTGTGATGGCCACTCCAATACCTTGACTTTGTTGTCCTTAAGCCATTTTGCCACAACTTTGGAAGTATGCTTGTGGTCATTGTCCATTTGGAAGACCCATTTGCGACCAAGCTTTAACTGATGTCTTGAGATGTTTCTTCAATATATACACATAATTTTCTCCTTTCATGATGTCATCTATTTTGTGAAGTGCACCAGTCCAAACATAACGATGATCATTATGGCTAAACAGTTATATTTTTGTTTCATCAGACCAGAGGACATTTCTCCAAAAAGTATGACATTTGTCCCCATGTGCAGTTGCAAACCGTAGTCTGGCTTTTTTATGGCGGTTATGGAGCAATGGCTTTTTCCTTGCTGAGCGGCCTTTGAGGTTATGTCAATATAGGACTTGTTTTACTGTGGATATAGATACTTTTGTACCTGTTACCTCCAGCATCTTCACAGGGTCTTTTGCTGTTGTTCTGGGATTGATTTGCACTTTTCGCACAAAAGTATGTTAATCTCTAGGAGACAGAACGCGTCTCCTTCCTGTGTGGTCCCATGGTGTTTATACTTGCGTACTATTGTTTGTACAGATGAACGTGGTACCTTCAGGAGTTTGGAAATTGCTCGTAAGGATGAACCAGACTTGTGGAGGTCTACAGTTTTTTTTCTGAGGTCTTGGCTGATTTCTTCTGATTTTCCCATGATGTCAAGCAAAGAGGCACTGAGTCTGAAGATAGGGATTTAAATACATCCACTGGTACACCTCCATTTGACTCAAATTTTGTAAATTAGCCTATCAGAAGCTTCTAAAGCCATGACATCATTTTCTGGAATTTGTTTAAAGGCACAGTCAACTTAGTGTATGTAAACTTCTGACTCACTGGAATTGTGATACAGTGAATTATAAATGAAATAATATGTCTGTAAACAATTGTTGGAAAAATGACTTGTGTCATTGTCACGACTCCGACCGAAGGACACTCCCCTTCCCGTTCGGGTGGCGCTCGGCGGTCGTCGTCGCCGACCTACTAGCTGCCACTGATTATTTCCTCCCCCTCCTTATGTGTTTATTGAGTGCACCTGTTTTGAGTTAGGTAGTTAGTAGTTAGGCTTTATTAGTCAGCCGGCCCGCATGGTTCCTTGTGCGGGATTAATTATTGTGACTGTCGGTTTGGTGTACTTGTGTGCACGTCTATGGGTTTTGTGTTTTCCCATGTTGTGGGGTTTTCCTGAACAGTTTAAGTCCCCCTGTTTGGGGCATTTATTTGTGCATTTACGCCCTGTGTTTTCGTGAGGGTTGGCTTATATTCGCCGTTTCTCTGTGCATTAAAATAGCACTCCCCTGAACTCTCTGCTTCCTGCGCCTGACTCCTCACCCACTACACTCAGACCGTTACAGAATCCCGCACCATTGGAATGGAGTCAACAGGAGCAACAGCCACTCCCCTCCCATCGATGGAAGAGAGGGTTCTACATCACACCACCGTTCTCCATCGGATCGGAACGGCGATGGATCTGGTGATGGAGAGAATGGACCGATGGGAGAGAAGCGTTCTCCTCTCTCCACCTTCGGCCCCCCCTCCTCAGGACTCCCCATCTCCCGACTCCAGCACCTTCCGTCTTAAGCTCCCGAGGGTCTATGATGGAGCTGCAGCAGGGTGCCAGGGGTTCTTACTCCAGCTAGAACTGTACCTGGCCACCGTCAGACCCACTCCCTCGGGAGCGGAGAGGGTGAATGTCCTCATCTCCTGCCTCACGGGTCGTGCTCTGGATTGGGCAAACGCAGTTTGGAATGGCCCAGACTCAGCAAAGGAGCACTACCCCGAGTTTTCTCGCCGCTTCCGTGCCGTGTTTGACCATCCTCCAGATGGCCGAGCGGCGGGAGAACGACTATTCCATCTCCGGCAGGAGAAGAGGAGCGCCCAGGATTACGCGTTGGAGTTCCGTACCTTGGCAGCAGGATCCGGGTGGAACGACAGGGCCCTTATCGACCACTACCGGTGTAGTCTCCGGGAGGACGTCCGCAGGGAGCTAACGTGTCGGGACACCGCTATTTCCTTGGATGAGCTAATTGACATGTCCATCCGACTGGACAATCTGCTGGCTGCCCGCGGGCGTTCGGAGAGGGTCCTGTGTGTTCCACCACCCAGCACCTCCACTCCTGTTCCGATGGAGTTGGGAGGGGCTTTGCCGAGGGGTACCGGAGGAGGAGGCTCCCTCTGCACCAACTGTGGTCGGAGAGGACACTGGCTTGAGGGGGCTAAGCACCCCTTTCTCATCTGGACCGACCACCAAAATCTGGAGTATATTCGGGCAGCTAGGAGACTGAACCCGTTGCAGGCAAAGTGGGCCATGTTTTTCACTTGATTCCGGTTCACTTTATCATATAGAACGGGCTCCCAGAACGTGAAGGCGAACGCACTGTCCCGCTTTTACGACACGGAGGATAGGTCCACCGAACCTACTCCCATCCTTCCGGCCTCAAAGCTGATGGCACCGGTGGTGTGGGAGGTGGACTCGGACATCGATCGGGCGTTACGGGCTGAACCCGCGCCTCCTCAGTGTCTGGCGGGGCGGAGGTACGTGTCGCTTGGTGTTCGGGACCAACTGATTCGGTGGGCTCACGTCCTACCCTCCTCGAGTCACCCTGGGGTGAGGAGGACAGTGGGGAGCCTTCGGGGGAGGTATTGGTGGCCTACTTTGGCTAGGGACGTTAAGGTTTATGTCTCCTCCTGTTCGGTATGCGCCCAGAGTAAGGCTCCTAGGCACCTTCCTAGAGGGAAGTTACAACCCCTCCCCGTTCCACAACGGCCATGGTCACATCTATCCATAGATTTCCTGACCGACCTTCCCCCGTCTCAGGGTAACACCACGGTTCTGGTGATTGTGGATCGGTTCTCTATGTCCTGCCGTCTCCTCCCGTTGCCCGGTATCCCAACAGTCCTACAGACTGCGGAGGCATTATTCACCCACGTCTTCCGGCACTACGGGGTGCCGGAGGACATCGTTTCTGATCGGGGCCCCCAGTTCACGTCCCGAGTATGGAGGGCGTTCATGGAGCGTCTGGGGGTCTCGGTCAGCCTGACCTCCGGTTATCACCCCGAAAGTAATGGGCAGGTGGAGAGAGTAAACCAGGAGGTGGGTAGGTTTGACCGCGGAGAGTCCTGAGGAGAATAAACGAGGTGTGTTATCGATTACAACTCCCTTCCTATTATCGTATTAACCCCTCGTTTCATGTGTCTCTCCTCAGGCCGGTGGTAGCTGGTCCCCTACAGGACGGTGAGGTGCTGGAGGTCCCTCCTCCCCCTCTGGACATCGAGGGGTCCCCGGCGTATACGATACGGGCCATTCTGGAATCGAAACGCCGGGTAAGGGGCTTGCAGTACCTCGTGGACTGGGATGGGTACGGTCCGGAGGAGAGGTGCTGGGTACCCACCAGGGACATTTTGGATCCGTCAATGTTGAGGGATTTCCATCGCCTCCATCCGGATCGCCCTGCGCCTCATCCTCTGGGTCGACCTCGAGGCCGGTGTCGGCACGCTGCGGGAGCCACGCGTCAAGGGGGGGGGGGGGGGGGGGGGGGGGTACTGTCACGACTCCGACCGAAGGACACTCCCCTTCCCGTTCGGGTGGCGCTCGGCGGTCGTCGTCGCCGGCCTACTAGCTGCCACTGATTATTTCCTCCCCCTCCTTATGTGTTTATTGAGTGCACCTGTTTTGAGTTAGGTAGTTAGTAGTAAGGCTTTATTAGTCAGCCGGCCCGCATGGTTCCTTGTGCGGGATTAATTATTGTGACCGCCGGTTTGGTGTACTTGTGTGCACGTCTATGGGTTTTGTGTTTTCCCATGTTGTGGGGTTTTCCTGGACAGTTTAAGTCCCCCTGTTTGGGGCATTTGTTTGTTCATTTACGCCCTGTGTTTTCGTGAGGGTTGGCTTATGTTCGCCGTTTCTCTGTGCATTAAAATAGCACTCCCCTGAACTCTCTGCTTCCTGCGCCTGACTCCTCACCCACTACACTCAGACCGTTACAGTCATGCACAAAGTAGATGTCCTAACCGACTTGCCAAAACTATAGTTTGTTAACAAGAAATGTGTGCAGTGGTTGAAAAACAAGTTTTAATGACTCCAACCTAAGTGTACATTAACTTTCGACTTCAACTGTACATGACTATTCAAAACCTATGCTATGAGACTCACAATTGAGCTCAGGTGCATCCTGTTTCCATTGATCATCCTTGAGATGTTTCTACAACTTGATTGGAGTCCACTTGTGGTAAATTCAATTGATTGGTCATGACTTGGAAAGGCACACACCTGTCTATATAAGGTCCCACAGTTGACAGTGCAGGTCAGAGCAAAAACAAATCCATGAGGTCGAATGAATTGTAGGTAGAGCTCCAAAACAGGATTGTGTCAAGGCACAGATCTGGAGAAGGGTACCAACAAATGTCTGCAGCATTGAAGGTCCCGTAGAACATAGTGGCCTCCATCGTTCTTTAAATAGAAGAAGTTTGGAACCACCAAGACTCTTTCTAGAGTTGGCCGCCCAGCCAAACTGAACAATCGGGGAGAAGGGCCTTGGGCAGGGAGGTGACCAAGAACCCGATGGTCAATCTGACAGAGCTCTAGAGTTCCTCTGTGGAGATGGGAGAATCTTCCAGAAGGACAACCATCTCTGCAGCACTCCACCAATCAGGCCTTTATGGTAGTATCCAGACAGAAGCCACTCCTCAGTAAAAGGCAGATGACAGCCTGCTTGGAGTTTGCCAAAAGGCAAACTTTTGACTGGTACTGAATGTTAATGTGATATTGAAGTTTTTTTATATATATATATATATATACATTTGCAAAGAAAATAAAAAATCATAACCAGTTTTTTCTTTGTTATTATGGGGTATTATGTGTAGATTGATAGCGGACAATTTAATCCATTTTAGAATAAGGCTGTAACATAACATTTTGAAAAAGTTTGAATACTTTCCAAATGCAATATGAGACCAGGCTGTCAACATTTCAACAAAAATACTCATAATGATGCAGGCAATCTCTCCTCAACTTTGAGCCATGCATGCAATTGACATTCGCCATCTGTGTACATCTAAGTGCAACTTAGACTTCGGGACCAACTGCAATTTGCCAATGTCCTTCTTCTTCTTCTTCCTTCTTCTTCCTTCTTCTTCTACTTCTTCCTTCTTCTTCTCAGCACATGACCATAAAACTGGGCAGTAGACCAGGTGCAATAAAACTAGGGTCTGTAGGACCTGTCTGGTTGACTGGGATATCAAGAAAGCAGAACAACGCCTTCTCACCTAGCAACCAGGATATTGACCTCATCCCGTCAGTAGATGATGCCTGGTTATTCTTTAAAAGTACCTTCTTCACCATCTTAAATAAGCATGCCCCATTCAAAAAATGTAGAACCAGGAACAGATATAGCCCTTGGTTCACTCCAGACCTGACTGCCCTTGACCAGCACAAAAACATCCTGTGGCGTTCTGCATTAGAATCAAATAGCCCCCATGATATGCAACTTTTCAGGGAAGTTAGAAACCAATATACACAGGCAGTTAGGAAAGTTAAGGCTAGCTTTTTCAAACAGAAATTTGCATCCTGTAGCACAAACTCCAGAAAGTTCTGGGACACTGTTAAGTCCATGGAGAACAATAGCACCTCCTTCCAGCTGCCCACTGCACTGAGGCTAGGAAACACTGTCACAACCGATAAATTCATGATAATTGAGATTTTCAATAAGCATTTTTCTACGGCTGGCCATGCTTTCCGCCTGGCTACCCCTGTCCCGGTCAACTGCCCTGTACCCCCCACAGCAACTCACCCAAGCCTCCCCCATTTCTCCTTCTCCCAAATCCAGATAGCTGATGTTCTGAAATCTGGACCCCTACAAATCAGCCGGGCTAGACAATCTGGACCCTCTCTTTCTAAAATTATCTGCCGAAATTGTTGCAACCCCTGAGATCCCCAAAGATTGGAAAGCTGCCGCGGTCATCCCCCTCTTCAGAGGGGGAGACACTCTAGACCCAAACTGCTACAGACCTATATATATATATCCTACCCTGCCTTTCTAAGGTCTTCGAAAGCCAAGTTAACAAACAGATCACCGACCATTTCGAATCCCAACGTACCTTCTCCACTATGCAATCTGGCTTCAGAGCGGGTCATGGGTGCACCTCAGCCACGCTCAAGGTCCTAAACGATGTCGTAACTGCCATCAATAAGAGACAATACTGTGCAGCCGTATTCATCGACCTGGTCAAGGCTTTCGACTCTGTCAATCAGCACATTCTTATCGGCAGACTCAACAGCCTTGGTTTCTCAAATGACTGCCTCGCCTGGTTCACCAACTACTTCTCTGATAGAGTTCAGTGTGTCAAATCGGTGGCCCTGTTGTCCGGACCTCTGGCAGTCTCTATGGGGTGCCACAGGGTTCAATTCTCGGGATGACTCTCTTCTCTGTATACATCAATGATGTCGCCCTTGCTGCTGGTGATTCTCTGATCCATCTCTACACAGATGACACCATTCTGTATAATTCTGGCCCTACATTCGGACACTGTGCTAACTAACCTCCAGACGAGCTTCAGTGCCATACAACTCTCCTTCCATGGCCTCCAACTGCTCTTAAATGCAAGTAAAACTAAATGCATGCTCTTCAAATCAAATCAAATTGTATTGGTCACA
This sequence comes from Oncorhynchus clarkii lewisi, assembly GCF_045791955.1. Lineage (NCBI taxonomy): Eukaryota > Metazoa > Chordata > Actinopteri > Salmoniformes > Salmonidae > Oncorhynchus > Oncorhynchus clarkii. The sequence goes on from NC_092147.1 coordinate 7,091,623, forward strand.
TACACATGGTTAGCAGATGTTAATGCGAGTGTAGCGAAATGCTTGTGCTTTTAGTTCGAACAATGCAGTAATAACCCACGAGTAATCTAACTAACAATTTCACAACAACTACCTTTACACACAAGTGTAAAGGGATGAAGAATATGTACATAAAGATATATGAATGAGTGATGGTACAGAACGGCATAGGCAAGATGCAGTAGATGGTATCGAGTACAGTATATACATATAAGATGAGTAATGTAGGGTATGTAAAGTGGTATTGTTTAAAGTGGCTAGTGATACATTTTTTACATTTTTACATTATTAAAGTGGCTGGAGTTGAGTCAGTATATTGGCAGCAGCCACTCAATGTTAGTGGTGGCTGTTTAACAGTCTGAAGGCCTTGAGATAGAAGCTGTTTTTCAGTCTCCCGGTCCCTGCTTGGATGCACCTGTACTGACCTCGCCTTCTGGATGATAGCGGGATGAACAGGCAGTGGCTCGGGTGGTTGTTGTCCTTGATGATCTTTATGGCCTTCCTGTGACATCGGGAGGTGTAGGTGTCCTGGAGGGCAGGTAGTTTGCCCCCGGTGATGCGTTGTGCAGACCTCACTACCCTCTGGAGAGCCTTACGGTTGTGGGCGGAGCAGTTGCCGTACCAGGCGGTGATACAGCCCGACAGGATGCTCTCGATTGTGCATCTGTAAAGGTTTGTGAGTGTTTTTGGTGACAAGCCAAATTTCTTCAGCCTCCTGAGGTTGAAGAGGCGCTGCTGCGCATTCTTCACCATGCTGTCTGTGTGGGTGGACCAATTCAGTTTGTCCGTGATGTGTACGCCGAGGAACTTAAAACTTACTACCCTCTTCACTACTGCCCCGTCGATATGGATAGGGGGGTGCTCCCTCAGCTGTTTCCTGAAGTCCACGATCATCTATCTCCTTTGTTTTGTTGACGTTGAGTGTGAGGTTATTTTCCTGACACCACACTCCGGGGGCCCTCACCTCCTCCCTGTAGGCCGTCTTGTCGTTGTTGGTAATCAAGCCTACCACTGTAGTGTCGTCTGCAAACTTGATGATTGAGTTGGAGGCATGCATGGCCACACAGTCGTGGGTGAACAGGGAGTACAAGAGAGTACATCTGTGTACATCTAAGTGCAACTTAGACTTCGGGACCAACTGCAATTTGCCAATGTCCTTCTTCTTCTTCTTCCTTCTTCTTCCTTCTTCTTCTACTTCTTCCTTCTTCTTCTCAGCACATGACCATAAAACTGGGCAGTAGACCAGGTGCAATAAAACTAGGGTCTGTAGGACCTGTCTGGTTGACTGGGATATCAAGAAAGCAGAACAACGCCTTCTCACCTAGCAACCAGGATATTGACCTCATCCCGTCAGTAGATGATGCCTGGTTATTCTTTAAAAGTACCTTCCTCACCATCTTAAATAAGCATGCCCCATTCAAAAAATGTAGAACCAGGAACAGATATAGCCCTTGGTTCACTCCAGACCTGACTGCCCTTGACCAGCACAAAAACATCCTGTGGCGTTCTGCATTAGAATCAAATAGCCCCCGTGATATGCAACTTTTCAGGGAAGTTAGAAACCAATATACACAGGCAGTTAGGAAAGTTAAGGCTAGCTTTTTCAAACAGAAATTTGCATCCTGTAGCACAAACTCCAGAAAGTTCTGGGACACTGTTAAGTCCATGGAGAACAATAGCACCTCCTTCCAGCTGCCCACTGCACTGAGGCTAGGAAACACTGTCACAACCGATAAATTCATGATAATTGAGATTTTCAATAAGCATTTTTCTACGGCTGGCCATGCTTTCCGCCTGGCTACCCCTGTCCCGGTCAACTGCCCTGTACCCCCCACAGCAACTCACCCAAGCCTCCCCCATTTCTCCTTCTCCCAAATCCAGATAGCTGATGTTCTGAAATCTGGACCCCTACAAATCAGCCGGGCTAGACAATCTGGACCCTCTCTTTCTAAAATTATCTGCCGAAATTGTTGCAACCCCTGAGATCCCCAAAGATTGGAAAGCTGCCGCGGTCATCCCCCTCTTCAGAGGGGGAGACACTCTAGACCCAAACTGCTACAGACCTATATATATATCCTACCCTGCCTTTCTAAGGTCTTCGAAAGCCAAGTTAACAAACAGATCACCGACCATTTCGAATCCCAACGTAACTTCTCCACTATGCAATCTGGCTTCCGAGCGGGTCATGGGTGCACCTCAGCCACGCTCAAGGTCCTAAACGATGTCGTAACTGCCATCAATAAGAGACAATACTGTGCAGCCGTATTCATCGACCTGGTCAAGGCTTTCGACTCTGTCAATCAGCACATTCTTATCGGCAGACTCAACAGCCTTGGTTTCTCAAATGACTGCCTCGCCTGGTTCACCAACTACTTCTCTGATAGAGTTCAGTGTGTCAAATCGGTGGCCCTGTTGTCCAGACCTCTGGCAGTCTCTATGGGGTGCCACAGGGTTCAATTCTCGGGATGACTCTCTTCTCTGTATACATCAATGATGTCGCCCTTGCTGCTGGTGATTCTCTGATCCATCTCTACACAGATGACACCATTCTGTATGATTCTGGCCCTACATTCGGACACTGTGCTAACTAACCTCCAGACGAGCTTCAGTGCCATACAACTCTCCTTCCATGGCCTCCAACTGCTCTTAAATGCAAGTAAAACTAAATGCATGCTCTTCAAATCAAATCAAATTGTATTTGTCACATACACATGATTAGCAGATGTTAATGCGAGTGTAGCGAAATGCTTGTGCTTTTAGTTCGAACAATGCAGTAATAACCAACAAGTAATCTAACCTAACAATTTCACAACAACTACCTTTACACACAAGTGTAAAGGGATGAAGAATATGTACATAAAGATATATGAATGAGTGATGGTACAGAACGGCATAGGCAAGATGCAGTAGATGGTATCGAGTACAGTATATACATATAAGATGAGTAATGTAGGGTATGTAAAGTGGTATTGTTTAAAGTGGCTAGTGATACATTTTTTAAATTTTTACATTATTAAAGTGGCTGGAGTTGAGTCAGTATATTGGCAGCAGCCACTCAATGTTAGTGGTGGCTGTTTAACAGTCTGAAGGCCTTGAGATAGAAGCTGTTTTTCAGTCTCCCGGTCCCTGCTTGGATGCACCTGTACTGACCTCGCCTTCTGGATGATAGCGGGATGAACAGGCAGTGGCTCGGGTGGTTGTTGTCCTTGATGATCTTTATGGCCTTCCTGTGACATCGGGAGGTGTAGGTGTCCTGGAGGGCAGGTAGTTTGCCCCCGGTGATGCGTTGTGCAGACCTCACTACCCTCTGGAGAGCCTTACGGTTGTGGGCGGAGCAGTTGCCGTACCAGGCGGTGATACAGCCCGACAGGATGCTCTCGATTGTGCATCTGTAAAGGTTTGTGAGTGTTTTTGGTGACAAGCCAAATTTCTTCAGCCTCCCGAGGTTGAAGAGGCGCTGCTGCGCATTCTTCACCATGCTGTCTGTGTGGGTGGACCAATTCAGTTTGTCCGTGATGTGTACGCCGAGGAACTTAAAACTTACTACCCTCTTCACTACTGCCCCGTCGATATGGATAGGGGGGTGCTCCCTCAGCTGTTTCCTGAAGTCCACGATCATCTATCTCCTTTGTTTTGTTGACGTTGAGTGTGAGGTTATTTTCCTGACACCACACTCCGGGGGCCCTCACCTCCTCCCTGTAGGCCGTCTTGTCGTTGTTGGTAATCAAGCCTACCACTGTAGTGTCGTCTGCAAACTTGATGATTGAGTTGGAGGCATGCATGGCCACACAGTCGTGGGTGAACAGGGAGTACAAGAGAGGGCTCAGAACGCACCCTTCTGGGGCCCCAGTGTTGAGAATCAGCGGGGTGGAGATGTTGTTACCTACCCTCACCACCTGGGGACGGCCCGTCAGGAAGTCCAGTACCCAGTTGCACAGGGCGGGGTTGTGACCCAGGGTCTCGAGCTTGATGACGAGTTTGGAGTGTACTATGGTGTTAAATGCTGAGCTGTAGTCGATGAACAGTATTCTAACATAGGTATTCCTCTTGTCCAGATGGGTTAGGGCAGTGTACAGTGTGGTTGCGATTGCGTCATCTGTGGACCTGTTGGGGCGGTAAGCAAATTGGAGTGGGTCTAGGGTGTCAGGTAGGGTGGAGGTGATATGGTCCTTGACTAGTCTCTCAAAGCACTTCATGATGACGGAAGTGAGTGCTACAGGGCGGTAGTCATTTAGCTCAGTTACCTTAGCTTTCTTGGGAACAGGAACAATGGTGGCCCTCTTGAAGCATGTGGGAATAGCAGACTGGGATAAGGATTGATTGAATATGTCCTTAAACACACCAGCCAGCTGGTCTGCGCATGCTCTGAGGACGCGGCTGGGGCCTGCAGCCTTGCGAGGGTTAACACGTTTAAATGTTTTACTCACGTCGGCTGCAGAGAAAGAAAGTCTGCAGGTTTTGGTAGTGGGCCGTGTCAGTGGCACTGTATTGTCCTCAAAGCGATCAAAGAAGTTGTTTAGTCTGTCTGAGAGCAAGACATCCTGGTCCGCGACGGGGCTGGTTTTCTTTTTGTAATCCGTGATTGACTGTAGACCCTGCCACATACCTATTGTGTCTGAGCCGTTGAACTGCAACTCTACTTTGTCTCTATACTGACACTTGCGGAGGGACTACACTGTTTGTCTTCGATCATGTTTCCGGTCACCTAGCCCTGGTTAAAACCAGTGGTTCGCACTTTCAGTTTCGCGCAAATGCTGCCATCAATCCACGGTTTCTGGTTTGGGAATGTTTTAATAGTTGCTGTGGGTACGACATCGCCGATGCACTTGCTAATGAACTCGCTCACCGAATCAGCGTATTCGTCAATGTTGTTGTTGGACGCAATGTGGAACATATCCCAGTCCACGTGATCAAAGCAATCTTGAGGCGTTGAATCAGATTAGTCGGACCAGCGTTGAACAGACCTGAGCACGGGAGCTTCCTGTTTAAGTCTCTGTCTATAGGCTGGGAGCAACAAAATGGAGTTGTGGTCAGCTCTTCCGAAAGGAGGGTGGGGGAGGGCCTTATATGCGTCGCGGAAGTTAGAATAACAATGATCCAGGGTTTTACCAGCCCTGGTAGCACAATCGATATGCTGATAGAATTTAGGGAGTCTTGTTTTCAGATATCTTGTTAATATCCCCAGCTACAATGAATGCAGCCTCAGGATATGTGGTTTCCAGTTTACATAGAGTCAAATAAAGTTTGTTCAGGGCCATCGATGTGTCTGCTTGGGGGGGAATATATGCGGCTGTGATTATAATCGAAGAGAATTCTCTTGGTAGATAATGCAGTCGACATTTGATTGTGAGGAATTCTAAGTCAGATGAACAGAAGGACTTGAGTTCCTGTATGTTGTTATGATCAAACCACGTCTCGTTAATCAAAAGGCATATCCCCCCGCCCCTCTTCTTACCAGAAAGATTCTTGTTTCTGTCGGGGGCGATGCGTAAAGAAACCAGCTGGCTGTACCGACTCCGATAGCGTGTCTCGAGTGAGCCATGTTTCCGTGAAGCAAAGAACGTTACAGTCTCTTATGTCTCTCTGGAATGCTACCCTTGCTCGGATCTCATCAACGTTGTTGTCAAGAGACTGAACATTGGCGAGTAGTATGCTCGGGAGCGGTGCGCGATGTGCCCGTCTCCGGAGCCTGACCAGAAGACGCTTCGTCTGCCCCTTTTATGGCGTCGTTGTTTTGGTTCGCCAGCTGGGATCCAATCCATTGTCCTGGGTGGTGGGCAAAACAGAGGATCCGCTTCGGGAAAGTTGTATTCCTGGTCGTAATGATGGTGAGTTGACGTTGCTCTTATATCCAGTAGTTCCTCCCGACTGTATGTAATAAAACCTAAGATTACCTGGGGTACCAATGTAGGAAATAACACGTAAAAAAAAGAAAATAATACATTGTTTCCTAGGAATGCGAAGCGAGGCGGCCATCTCTGTCAACCGATCGCTGCCCGCACCTGCCCGCCCGTCCTGCATCACTACTCTGGACAGTTCTGACCTAGAATATGTGGACAACCACAAATACCTAGGTGTCTGGTTAGACTGTAAACTCTCCTTCCAGACAAACATTAAGCATCTCCAATCCAAAATTAAAACTAGAATCAGCTTCCTATTTTGCAACAAATCATCCTTCGCTCATGCTGCCAAACATACCCTCGTAAAACTGACTATCCTACCGATCCCTGACTTCGGCGATGTCATTTACAAAATAGCCTCCAATGCTCTACTCAACAAATTGGATGCAGTCTATCACAGTGCCATCCGTTTTGCCACCAAATCCCCATATACTACCCACCACTGCGACCTGTATGCTCTCGTTGGCTGGCCCTCGCTTCATACTCGCTGCCAAACCCACTGGCTCTAGGTCATCTACAAGTCTTTGCTATGTAAAGCCCCGCCTTATCTCAGTTCACTGGTCACCATAGCAGCACCCACCCGCAGCATGCGCTCCAGCAGTTATATTTCACTGGTCACCCCCAAAGCCAATTCCTCTTTTGGCCACCTTTCCTTCCAGTTCTTTTCTGCCAATGACTGGAACGAACTGCAAAAATCGCTGAAGCTGGAGACTCTTATCTGCCTCACTAACTTCAAGCACCAGCTGTCAGAGCAGCTCACAGATCATTGCACCTGTACATAGCCCATCTGTAAATAGCCCATCCAACTATCTCATCCCCATACTGTATTTATTTATTTATTTTGATCCTTTGCACCACAGTATCTCTACTTGCACATTCATCTTCTGTGTAACGACTGTTTGAAGAAGAGGACCAAGGTGCAGAGTGGTTCGTGTTCATGATTTTTAATAAAACTGAACACTAGAACAAAAATAACAAAGCGGAACAAACGAAACAGTTCTGTCTGGTGCAGACACACAAAACAGAAAATAACCACCCACAAAACACAGGTGGGAAAAGGCTATGGTTCTCAATCAGCGACAACGATAGACAGCTGCCTCTGATTGAGAACCACACCCGGCCAAACACACAGAAATAGAAAACATAGAACACAAAACATAGAATGCCCACCCTAACTCATGCCCTGACCAAACCAAAATAGAGACATAAAAAGGATCTCTAAGGTCAGGGCGTGACATTCTGCACATCTATCACTCCAGTGTTTAATTGCTATACCATAATTACCTCACCAATTTGGCCTATTTTATTGCATCCCTTATTTTACCTCATCACACTATGTATACTTTTTATTTTTATTTAATTTACATTTCTACTGTATTATTGACTGTATGTTTGTTTACTCCATGTGTAACTCTGTGTTGCTGTATGTGTCAAACTGCTTTTCTTTATCTTGACCAGGTCGCAGTTTTAAATGAGAACTTGCTCTCAACTAGCCTACCTGGTTAAATAAAGGTTAAATAAATAAATATAAATGAACCATTGAGTGCTTTCAGAAAGTATTCACACCCGTTTACTTTTCCCACATTTTGTTGTGTTACAGCCTGAATTGAAAATTGATTACATTTAAATTTTGTGTCACTGATCTACACACAATGACCCATAATGTTAAAGTGGAATTTTGCTTGTAGAATATTTTAGAAATGTCTTGAGTCAATAAGGGTTCAACCACTTGTTATGGCCTAAATAAGTTCAGGAGTAAAAATGTGCTTAACAAATCACATAATAAGTTGCATGGACTCATTGTGTGTTCAATAATAGTGTTTAACATGATTTTTGAATGACTACCCCGTCTCTGCACCCCACACATACAAACATCTGTAATTGCAGTGAACTTCAAACAAAGATTTATCCACAAAGACCAGGAAGGATGGCAGTTTAATGGATGGGATATTTGAAAAATGAGGATGGATCAACAACATTGTTGTTACTCCACAATACTAACCTAATTGACAGAGTCAAGAAGAAGTAAGCCTTTACAGAATACAAATATTCCAAAACATGCATCCTGTTTGAAACAAGCCACTTAAATAATACTGTAAAGAAAATGTGGCTAAAATAATGAACTTTATGTCCTGAATACAAAGCGTTATGTTTGAGGCAAATCCAACACAACGCATCACCGAGTAGCTCTCTACATATTTTCAAAGATGGTGGTGGCTGCTAGGGAGGTTTTTGGGATATAAAGAAACGGAATATAGCTAAGCAGGCAAAATCCTTGAGGAAAGCTTGGTTTAATCATCTTTCCAACAGACACTGGGAGACAAATGACGCATTCATTTCTTCTAACCGACAATAACTTTTGAACATCCAACCAGCGGAGTTACTTACCCCAATTCAACTTCGACTTATCTGCTCTGTGCTCTTTCTGGAATTCTGACCCAATTTGTGGGGTAGTCAAGCGGAAACGCCAGTGTTACAGAGGCAAGAGAGTGGGGATCCTGGTGAGAATAAGGCGAAGTGAAAACAGGCCTCCCTACATTCTATTGGCCAGTCACTTGATAATAAGATGGATGACCTCCGATCTCTGATTTGCTACCAACGGGACTCTGGTAACTGAAATATTGTCTTATTTTCTGAAACATAGCTTTTGGACAAGATATGATAACAGCTGAAAACTCCCTAGGGAGATAAAAGGGTCTTAATTTGACCATCAGGTATTCCAAGACGGGGGAACCAATAGCTCTCAAGTCAGGACACCATTTGTTGTTGATGAAAAGGCACACTCCTCCCCCTCTCGATTTCCCTGACTCGACTGTCCTGCCCGCTCGGTGAATGAAGAATCCTTTGAGTTGAATAGCCATGGGGGACGCACTGGTGACTCCTGTGGCGGGCTTGGGCGCAGTGCACACTGATCAGTGCACACTGATCAGTGCACACTGATTTATTTATAATTCTCATGGAATTCTTATATATTACGTTATAGTAAGAAGAATTTAATTGAACATACAGTAGCTGAATATAAGGATTTTTTCCCCAAACGATTTCTGAGGGAGTGTGCACATGTCACGCCCTGACCATAGAGAGCCTTTTATTCTCTATGTTGGTTAGGTCGGGGTGTGACTAAGGTGGGTTATCTAGGTTATTGTATGTCTATGTTGGCCTGGTATGGTTACCAATCAGATGCAGCTGTTTATCGTTGTCTCTGATATGGGATCATATTTAGGCAGCCATTTCCCCACTGTGTTTTGTGGGATCTTGTTTTGAGGTAGTACATTTATCACCGCTTATGTTACGGTTCGTAGTTTATTTCCTTTTGTTTTTGTAAGTTTCACAAAAATAAAGATGTGGAACTCAGAGCACGCTGCGCCTTGCTCCGCCATTCCTTCTAACGAACGTGACAGCACATGTGGATATTCTGTGTTGAGTGGTTAATAAAGTTTTGATTTGAAACAGATCTTTCCTATATATTATGTTTCATTTATAGTTATTCATGCAATTTTAGTTGTGATACAAACCTTAGGCTATATGCTTTGATTTCTAATACCTTCTAAGGCCTCATGACGGAAAGAGCTCTGCTCGGTGTTATGCGCAGGCTGCACACACTTCATCAGTCTCTCATTCACAATTTGACAAGCACTTAATAATATTCTTACCTTACTATTCTCAATTTAACCTGGTCTTTACATATAAACTACTAATATATGTGTGGAATATTTTTTTGATTTAGAATGACCCATAAAAAATAACATGTCATCCGTAGCACTGGAATAGAGAATGGAGGTCACGTGCGTTTACGTTTGTAATATGCCAGGTTTTAAAGCGGATTAATGTGCTCAATTTGAAGAATTTAACAATAAATATACTGGTAGCAGCACGAGAAAGCTGGGACCCTCTTTTAAGTAGTAGCTAGTCAAAACTGTGTGCGCAATGACTGGGTTGAAAACACGTTTCACTCTGTAGGCTATGGGCTCGTCAACCCTGTTCAAGGGGTCCTGGGCCTATATAATATACATAGAGTTATTTGACCACTTTAGGTTGTGAGAACCATATCAAAACATATAGGCCCTATGGGCTAGGCTATATAATGCATGCCACTATGATTTTAAAAAATTGCTAAATAAATACATGTGCTGATTCTTACGACTGCTGGGCATCCTGCATTCATGATATTCTCACTCATGAGACTATTCTCAATTTAATCTTGTCTTTACATGTACTAAATGTTCTATATGTGAACTTTTGTTTTAGAATGGGTCATTATTGTGCAAATGACGTAATCCGTAATCCACAAAATATAGTAGGCCTAGCCTATAGAAAGCTGATGGGATCCTCCTCTTTTTAATAGAGGCCATCAAAATTCAATTTTCTCACGCGATTGCATAGTATAGCAATTTTGTGCAACGTGCTTTAGGAACACTTATTTCATTCCATGGATCAAGGAGGAGCTGGAGCTGGCTCTCCCTCTGCAACTGGTGATCACACATATAGAACAATGAGACAGACATTTCACTGGATGTATAAATGCAAAGCATCCGGTTGGCATTTCCACTCACTACCAAATATGAGAGACTAGTCAAGAATCATATCACCTCCACCTTACCGGCCACCCTAGACCCACTTCAGTCTGCATACCGCCCCAACAGGTCCACAGATGACGCAATCGCCATCACACTGCACACTGCCCTATCCCATCTGGACAAAAGGAATATCTATGTAAGAATGCTGTTCATTGACTACAGCTCAGCATTCAACACCATAGTACCCTCCAAGCTCATCATCAAGCTGGAGGCCCTGGGTCTCAACCCCGCCTTGTGCAACTGGGTCCTGGACATTCTGATGGGCCGCCCCGCACTACAAGGGTGAGTGCTCAGCCCCCTCCTGTACTCCCTGTTCACCCACGATTGCGTCGACAGATAAAATCTAAACCAGGCCAGAACTTGTCCATGTAGACCAATTTGGGTTTCCAATCTCTCCAAAATAATGTGGTGATCGATGGTATCAAAAGCAGCACTAAGGTCTAGGAGCACGAGGACAGATGCAGAGCCTCGGTCTGATGCCATTAAGAGGTCATTTACCACCTTCACAAGTGCAGTCTCGGTGCTATGATGGGGTCTAAAACCAGACTGAAGCATTTCGTATACATTGTTTGTCTTCAGGAAGGCAGTGAGTTGTTGCACAACAGCCTTTTCTAAAATTTTGAGAGGAATGGAAGATTCGATATAGGCCGATAGTTTTTTATATTTTCTGGGTCAAGGTTTGGCTTTTTCAAGAGAGCATTTATTACTGCCACTTTTAGTGAGTTTGGTACACATCCGGTGGGTAGAGAGCCGTTTATTATGTTCAACATAGGAGGGCCAAGCACAGGAAGCAGCTCTTTCAGTAGTTTAGTTGGAATTGGGTCCAGTATGCAACTTGAAGGTTTAGAGGCCATGATTATTTTCATCATTGTGTCAAGAGATATAGTACTAAAAAACTTGCGTGTCTCTCTTGATCCTAGGTCCTGGCAGAGTTATGCAGACTCAGGACAACTGAGCTTTGAAGGAATATGCAGATTTAAAGAGGAGTCTGTAATTTGCTTTCTAATAATCATGATCTTTTCCTCAAAGAAGTTAATGAATTTATTACTGCTGAAGTGAAACCCATCCTCACTTGGGGAATGCTATTTTTTAGTTAGCTTTGCGATAGTATCAAAAAGACATTTCGGATTGTTCTTATTTTCCTCAATTAAGTTGGAGAAATAGGATGATCGAGCAGCAGTTTGGGCTCTTCGATACTGCACGGTACTGTCTTTCCAAGCTAGTGGGAAAACTTCCACTTTGGTGTGACGCCATTTCCGTTCCAATTTTCTGGAAGCTCGGGTATTTTCTGTATACCAGGGAGATAATTTCTTATGAGAAATGTTTTTAGTTTTTAGGGGTGCAACTGCATCTAGGGTATTGCGCAAGGTTAAATTGAGTTCCCCAGTTAGATGGTTAACTGATTTTTGTCCTCTGACGTCCTTGGGTAGGCAGAGGGAGTCTGGAAGGTCATCAAGGAATCTTTGTGTTGTCTGTGAATTTATAGCACGACTTTTGATGCCCCTTGGTTGGGGTCTGAGCAGATTATTTGTTGCAATTGCAAACATTATAAAATGGTGGTCCGATAGTCCAGGATTATGAGGAAAAACATTAAGATCCACAACATTTATTCCATGGGACAAAACTAGGTCCGGAGTATGACTATGACAGTGAGTAGGTCCAGAGACATGTTGGACAAAACCCACTGAGTCAATGATGGCTCCAAAAGCCTTTTGGAGTGGGTCTGTGGACTTTTCCATGTGAATATTAAAGTCACCAATCGTTGTTCCAAACCAGAGAATCTTGTTTCTCATTGTTTGAGATTCTTTAGTTGCCCTTTGGCAAACTCCAAATGGACTGTCATGTGCCTTTTACTGAGGAGTGGCTTCTGTCTGGTAACTCTACCATAAAGGCCTGATTGGTGGAGTGCTGCAGAGATGGTTGTCCTTCTGGAAGGTTCTCCCATCTCCAAAGAGGAACTCTAGAGCTCTGTCAGAGTTACCATTGGGTTCTTGGTCACCTCCCTGATTGCTCAGTTTGGAAACATCTCAAGGATGATCAACAGAAACAGGAGCTCAATTTAGAGTCTCATAGCAAAGGGTCTGAATACTTATGTAAATAAGGTATTTCTGTTTTTTTTTTTTAAATACATTTGCAAACATTTCTAAAAACCTGTTTTTGCTCTGTCATGATGGGGTATTTTGTGTAGACTGCTGTGATTTTTATTTATTTAATACATTTTACATTTTTTATTTTATCTTTATTTTAATAGGCAATGTCAGTTAAGAACAAAATCATATTTACAACAACACCCTAGGAACAGTGGGTAAACTGCCTTGTTCAGAACAACATATTTTTTACCTTGTCAGCTCAGGGATTCGATCTAGCATCCTTTTGGTTGCTGGCCCAACGCTCTAACCACTAGGCTACCCTGCCGCCGTGACAAACAAAATGCTGTTACAACCTCCCAATCTGGAGGGAAAATGGGTGGGGATTTAGTATGTGTGTGTGTGTGTGTGTGTGTGTGTGCCTGCATGTGTGCACCAACAAAGACAGACACCGTAACAATCAAGACAGGGACACCTTAACAACCAAGACAGGGACACCTTAACAACCAAGAGAGACACATTAACAACCAAGACAGAGACACTTTAACAACCAAGAGAGACACCTTAACAACCAAGAGAGACACCTTAACAACCAAGAGAGACACCTTAACAACCAAGACAGAAACACCTTAACAACCAAGACAGAGACACCTTAACAACCAAGAGAGACACCTTAACAACCAAGACAGAGACACTTTAACAACCAAGAGAGACACCTTAACAACCAAGACAGAGACACTTTAACAACCAAGACAGGGACACCTTAACAACCAAGAGAGACACCTTAACAACCAAGACAGAGACACTTTAACAACCAAGAGAGACACCTTAACAACCAAGAGAGACACCTTAACAACCAAGACAGAGACACTTTAACAACCAAGAGAGACACCTTAACAACCAAGACAGAAACACCTTAACAACCAAGACAGAGACACCTTAACAACCAAGAGAGACACCTTAACAACCAAGAGAGACACCTTAACAACCAAGACAGAAACACCTTAACAACCAAGACAGAAACACCTTAACAACCAAGACAGGGACACCTTAACAACCAAGAGAGACACATTAACAACCAAGACAGAGACACTTTAACAACCAAGAGAGACACCTTAACAACCAAGACAGAGACACCTTAACAACCAAGACAGGGACACCTTAACAACCAAGAGAGACACATTAACAACCAAGACAGAGACACTTTAACAACCAAGAGAGACACCTTAACAACCAAGACAGAGACACTTTAACAACCAAGAGAGACACATTAACAACCAAGACAGAAACACCTTAACAACCAAGACAGAGACACTTTAACAACCAAGAGAGACACCTTAACAACCAAGACAGAGACACTTTAACAACCAAGAGAGACACCTTAACAACCAAGACAGAAACACCTTAACAACCAAGACAGAGACACCTTAACAACCAAGAGAGACACCTTAACAACCAAGAGAGACACCTTAACAACCAAGACAGAAACACCTTAACAACCAAGACAGAAACACCTTAACAACCAAGACAGACAGCTGTCAGAAACTGCCAAAACACAACCTCCAACTACAGTATCTCTCCTTTCATTCCCTTGCTCCTTCCTTCCTCCCCCCCCCCCCCCCCCCCTCTCTCGCGACACAGAACAATGTTTGGCGGGCCCTCAAATCTAAACAGCTGTTCCTAGCAGCAGCAGATCAGCTCGTTTTAATGGGAAACATAATTTATTTTGTCTGCAGCGAGGTTCCGGCAGGCCCCTAGAGAGAGCCACAGTAAGAGCCCGGGCCCCGGAGTGGTAGCCACTCACTATCAGAGGCCCCAGAAAACCACACGCTTACACACAGAGAGCACATCACAGGGCCTGTGGAACCATCAAAGAGAACCAGTGGAGAAGGGAGGAGGGGAGGAGGGATAAAGAAGCTTGGGGAATAGAGCTCTGCATCTGTTAGGGTCACGATGGAGAGGATAGGAGAGGAGAAAAGAGAGAGGAAGGCAGGGGAGAGGAAGAAGAGGAAGAGGAGGAAAAGAGAAGAGAAGGGGAGGGGAGAGGTTGAGAAACGTTTTCTCGTCGCCTGTCAAGCTATCATTGACCTATGGAGGAATGAGCGGATACTCCTAACGATGCCACTGAGGCTGGGTGTAAAAGAGTGTGTGTGTGTGTGTGTGTGTGTGTGTGTGTGTGTGTGTGTGTGTGTGTGTGTGTGTGTGTGTGTCTGTGTGTGTGTGTGTGTGTGTGATACTGGGGAGTCTTCTACTTTAAGAAGCAAAAGTCATGTCTACAATCTACACACTCACAAAATGCAGTATAGGGGAGAAGAACACAACACTGATAGAAACACAGATACCCTTCTGTAGTGGTTTCTATCCTTCTGTAGTGGCTTCCATCCTACCATAGTGGATTCTACCCTACCATAGTGGATTCCATCCTTCCATAGTAGATTCCATCCTTCAATTGTGGATTTAACCTTCTATAGTGGATTCCATCCTTCCATAGTGGCTTCCACCAAATCAAATGTTATTGGTCACATACACATATTTAGCAGATGTTATTGCAGGTGTAAGGATATGCTTGTGTTCCTAGTATCTAATACAGCCCGAAAGGATGCTCTCAATTGTGCATCTGTAAAAGTTTGTGAGGGTCTTAGGGGCCTAGCCAAATTACTTCAGCCTCCTAAGGCTGAAGAGGTGCTGTTGCGCCTTCTTCGCCACACTGTCTGTGTGGGTGGACCATTTCAGATTCTCAGTGATGTGTACGTCGAGGAACTCGAAGCTTTCCACCTTCTCAACCGAGGTCCCATCGATGTGGATAGGGTGGTGCTCCCAATGCTGCTTCCTGAAGTCCACGATCAAATCAAATCAAATCAAATCAAATGTATTTATATAGCCCTTCGTACATCAGCTGATATCTCGAAGTGCTGTACAGAAACCCAGCCTAAAACCCCAAACAGCAAGCAATGCAGGTGTAGAAGCACGGTGGCTAGGAAAAACTCCCTAGAAAGGCCAAAACCTAGGAAGAAACCTAGAGAGGAACCAGGCTATGTGGGGTGGCCAGTCCTCTTCTGGCTGTGCCGGGTGGAGATTATAACAGAACATGGTCAAGATGTTCAAATGTTCATAAATGGCCAGCGTGGTCGAATAATAATAAGGCAGAACAGTTGAAACTGGAGCAGCAGCACAGTCAGGTGGACTGGGGACAGCAAGGAGTCATCATGTCAGGTATTCCTGGGGCATGGTCCTAGGGCTCAGGTCCTCCGAGAGAGAGAAAGAAAGAGAGAATTAGAGAGAGCATATGTGGGATGGCCAGTCCTCTTCTGGCTGTGCCGGGTGGAGATTATAACAGAACATGGCCAAGATGTTCAAATGTTCATAAATGACCAGCATGGTCGAATAATAATAAGGCAGAACAGTTGAAAGAAACTGGAGCAGCAGCACGTCCAGGTGGACTGGTGACAGCAAGGAGTCATCATGTCAGGTAGTCCTGGGGCATGGTCCTAGGGCTCAGGTCCTCCGAGAGAGAGAAAGAGAGAAAGAGAGAATTAGAGAACGCACACTTAGATTCACACAGGACACCGAATAGGACAGGAGAAGTACTCCAGATATAACAAACTGACCCTAGCCCCCCGACACATCAACTACTGCAGCATAAATACTGGAGGCTGAGACAGGAGGGGTCAGGAGACACTGTGGCCCCATCCAAGGACACCCCCGGACAGGGCGAACAGGAAGGATATAACCCCACCCACTTTGCCAAAGCACAGCCCCCACACCACTAGAGGGATATCTTCAACCACCAACTTACCATCATGAGACAAGGCTGAGTATAGCCCACAAAGACCTCCGCCACGGCACAACCCAAGGGGGGGGGGGGTGCCAACCCAGACAGGATGACCACATCAGTGACTCAACCCACTCAGGTGACGCACCCCCTCCAGGGACGGCATGAGAGAGCCCCAGTAAGCCAGTGACTCAGCCCCTGTAATAGGGTTAGAGGCAGAGAATCCCAGTGGAAATAGGGGAACCAGCCAGGCAGAGACAGCCAGGCAGAGATCAGCCCCTTTGTTTTGTTGACATTGAGGGAGAGGTTATTTTCCTGGCGCCACTCTGCCAGGGTCCTCACCTCCTCCCTGTAGGCCGTCTCGTCGTTGTTGGTAATCAGGCCTACTACTGTTGTGTCATCTGCAAACTTGATGATTGAGTTGGAGGCGTGTGTGGCCACGCAGTTGTCGTGTCTTTGGCTATGCCGGATTAAGTGATATGACATGCTATTCTATAAAATCCTTTCTCTGTAAATTAATATTACCTGATTGAGCTAATCATGTAAATATAATTAACTAGAAAGTCGGGGCACCACAAAATAATATTTATAGAGCTTTTATATTCCGAATAAACTCTTAAAGACCTAGTAATATTTTACATCAAAAGCAGTCAATATTAATCGTCACCTTATTTCAGTCTCATCTGAAAGTTGTAAATTCTTGGTTATCTTCACAAACCCTGGCTAACAAGTTGAATCAGCAATACAAAATTGGGTTTAATTATTTATTTACTAAATACCTAACTAATCACACAGAATTACATATACACAGAATGAATCATATATTGATTACAAATTATGTCATAAAGGAAAACGTCCCTAGCGGGCTGAACAGATATGACAGCTGGTTACCCAAAGAAAAGGGGGTTGGGTTTGAGTGAAAGAGCGGGAAGACTGAGGGATACAGGGAGAAGCTGTGCTATCTTAAATACAGTATCTGATGCATTCTAAATTACCACCTATTTGAAAAAGGAAAATGCAATAAATATTTACTCTGAGCTGCGCTTCGGTAGGTTGGTGGTAGATGGAAGGCCGTGTTGCCCCACAAAGTCCTTTGTCCTTTGAAGAATGTCTCTGCTGGTAAATTGGATACGTTGTAGTAACGTCATTGTGTGGTAGACGGGATACTCTGTCCGTTCTTTCCTAGCCCACATTTGCAGCTGCTGTTGCTAACTCAACGGCTAGGAGGTATCACTTCTGTGAATAAGAGAATCAAAGTGAATAAGAGTTCAAAGTTCATACCATTCGCAACCAAAGCTCATACTGAGGTTGGCTTCGTGCTGTAGTTATTATCTGAACCATTCTGACATCGGACCGTCGTCCTCACATCCTCAGGACAGGAGGTATCAAGTAAGGTAGAGGTGATATTAACTAGCCTCTCAAAGCACTTCATGATGACAAAAGAGAGGGGATGGGGAGAGAAAGAGGAGGGGGTGAGAGGGAAGGAGAAAGAGAGAGGGAGGTGGAGAGGGTGGTGGAGGGAGAGAGAGAGGGGGACAGAGAGTGATGGAGAGAGAAACCTGGGCTGTCCACACCACACTCACTCATACACTCACACACACACACACACACACACACACACACACACACACACACACACACATACGGATGCGAGCCCACATGGACACACAAACGTAAACACACACACCTGCAGGCTGCTGCTCTTAGCGCTGTCTCCCTTTCTTCTGATTGGGTAAATATGATCAAATCCAGAGAGCCAGGTCATGATTGAGGAGGAAAAGTAGCAGATTGGCTTTTACAGACAGAAAGGCAGACAGAGAAGCAGGCAGACAGACAGACAGACATAAAAAAGACAAACAGAGAAGCAGGCAGCCAGACAGACATAAAAAAGGCAGACAGAGAAGCAGGCAGACAGACAGACAGACATAAAAAAGACAAACAGAGAAGCAGGCAGCCAGACAGACATAAAAAAGACAGACAGAGAAGCAGGCAGACAGACAAACATAAAAAAAGACAGACAGAGAAGCAGGCCGACAGACAGACAGACATAAAAAAGACAAACAGAGAAGCAGGCAGCCAGACAGACATAAAAAAAACAGACAGAGAAGCAGGCAGAAAGACAGACATAAAAAAGACAGACAGAGAAGCAGGCAGCCAGACAGACATAAAAAAGAGACAGAGAAGCAGGCATCCAGACAGACATAAAAAAAGACAGACAGAGAAGCAGGCAGACAGACAGACATAAAAAAGACAGACAGAGAAGCAGGCAGCCAGACAGACATAAAAAAAAGACAGACAGAGAAGCAGGCAGCCAGACAGACATAAAAAAAGACAGACAGAGAAGCAGGCAGACAGACAGACATAAAAAAGACAGACAGAGAAGCAGGCAGACAGACAGACATAAAAAAGACAGACAGAGAAGCAGGCAGCCAGACAGACATAAAAAAAGACAGACAGAGAAGCAGGCAGCCAGACAGACGTAAAAAAAGAGACAGAGAAGCAGGCAGACAGACAGACATAAAAAAAGACAGACAGAGAGGCAGGCAGCCAGACAGACAGAAAAGTATTAGCCAAACAGACCTCTGAATGATCCTCTGTTGTTCATGGGGATTACATAGTTAACAGCAGGGAATAATGAAAACCAACCACTCCGAATATAAAGAGCTTCCACAAACATGCTTCTTTAATCAAGTTCTACAATACCAGTCGTCCACACCACGGAGACAAACCAGACAAACCGTAACACAGTGGCCGATAATAATGTCCATTTTTAATGGGTGAAATATATAACAGATAAGCTCATGAATAACAGATCAGCTCGTATAGCACGTGAGCATCTTCAATGAGGTCGGGAGCATCTTCAATGAGGTGGGGAGCATCTTCAATGAGGTGGGGAGCATCTTCAATGAGGTGGGGAGCATCTTCAATGAGGTGGGGAGCATCTTCAATGAGGTGGGGAGCATCTTCAATGAGGTGGGGAGCATCATCTTCAATGAGGTGGGGAGCATCTTCAATGAGGTGGGGAGCATCTTCAATGAGGTGGGGAGCATCTTCAATGAGGTGGGGAGCATCATCTTCAATGAGGTGGGGAGCATCTTCAATGAGGTCGGAAGCATCTTCAATGAGGTGGGGAGCATCTTCAATGAGGTGGGGAACATCATCTTCAATGAGGTGGGGAGCATCTTCAATGAGGTGGGGAGCATCTTCAATGAGGTGGGGAGCATCTTCAATGAGGTGGGGAACATCATCTTCAATGAGGTGGGGAGCATCTTCAATGAGGTGGGGAACATCATCTTCAATGAGGTCGGAAGCATCTTCAATGAGGTGGGGAGCATCTTCAATGAGGTGGGGAACATCATCTTCAATGAGGTGGGGAGCATCTTCAATGAGGTGGGGAGCATCTTCAATGAGGTGGGGAGCATCTTCAATGAGGTGGGGAACATCATCTTCAATGAGGTGGGGAGCATCTTCAATGAGGTGGGGAACATCATCTTCAATGAGGTCGGAAGCATATTCAATGAGGTGTGGAGCATCTTCAATGAGGTGGGGAGCATCTTCAATGAGGTGGGGAGCATCATCTTCAATGAGGTGGGGAGCATCATCTTCAATAAGGTGGGGAGCATCTTCAATGAGGTGGGGAGCATCTTCAATGAGGTGGGGAGCATCTTCAATTAGGTCGGAAGCATCTTCAATGAGGTGGGGAGCATCTTCAATGAGGTGGGGAGCATCTTCAATGAGGTGGGGAGCATCATCTTCAATGAGGTCAGAAGCATCTTCAATGAGGTGGGGAGCATCTTCAATGAGGTAGGGAGCATCTTCAATGAGGTGGGGAGCATCTTCAACGAGGTCGGGAGCATCTTCTATGAGGTGGGGAGCATCTTCAATGAGGTGGGGAGCATCTTCAATGAGGTGGGGAGTGGAGAGCGACTTTCTGAACTACCACCCTGAGACTGAGGGCCCCTATTGGCCCCTGAAGAACGACTATACACACTCACACACACACACATACACCGCATACACTCCAGTGTTGTGCTGGGGGGCACAGATTTTAAATAAAACATTCACAGCAGCCACTTTTAGGGAAATCAGCAGGAATAACACACACAGTACAGTCCAGTAGAGTAGAGCACAGTACAGTAGAGCACAGTACAGTAGAGCACAGTACAGTAGAGCACAGTACAGTAGAGCACAGTACAGTAGAGTACAGTACAGTACAGTAGAGCAGAGTACTGTAGAGTAGAGCACAGTACAGTAGAGCACAGTACAGTAGAGCACAGTAGAGTACAGTAGAGCACAGTACAGTACAGTAGAGTACAGTACAGTACAGTAGAGCAGAGTACTGTAGAGTAGAGCACAGTACAGTAGAGTACAGTACAGTAGAGCACAGTACAGTAGAGTACAGTAGAGTACAGTAGAGTAGAGTACAGTAGAGTAAAGCACAGTACAGAACAGTACAGTACAGTAGAGTACAGTACAGTAGAGTAGAGTAGTCTGGTCTGGTCTAGTCTGGTATAGTCTTGTATAGTCTGGTCTAGTCTTGTATAGTCTAGTCTAGTATAGTCTAGTCTAGTCTGGTCTGGTCTGGTCTGGTCTGGTCTGGTCTGGTATAGTCTGGTCTGGTCTGGTCTAGTCTGGTCTGGTCTGGTATAGTCTGGTCTAGTCTGGTCTGGTCTGGTCTAGTCTGGTATTGTCTAGTATAGTCTGGTCTAGTCTGGTCTAGTCTGGTACAGTATGGTCTAGTCTGGTCTGGTCTGGTCTGGTACAGTATGGTCTAGTCTGGTCTAGTCTGGTACAGTATGGTCTAGTCTGGTCTGTTCTGGTCTAGTCTGGTATTGTCTAGTATAGTCTGGTCTAGTCTGGTCTGGTCTGGTACAGTATGGTCTAGTCTGGTCTAGTCTGGTCTGGTATAGTCTGGTCTAGTCTGGTCTGGTCTGGTACAGTATGGTCTAGTCTGGTCTAGTCTGGTCTGATGCAGCATGGTGAACATAAACATTATGAGTTTCCTTGGATGTTTTTAGTTTTTTTCTGGTTGAGAGGGCGTCTGTGTGTGCTTGTGGTGGTCACATGACACGTGACAACACACACACAGTGTTGTGTTGACCTTTAGGCTAGGGTCATGTCAGAGGGGACTCCGTCTCTCTCTCCTGACCGACATTCACACACACACAGGAAGATGCCCTTGGGAAGGAAGTCATATTTTTTTACATCTTGGTGTTTGGAGGATGGCTACAGTGTATAGATCAACGCTAGGAAGGGAGAGATGTGGCATCTGTTTGTTTGTGTGTGTATATGTGTGTATATATGTGTATGTGTGTGTGTGTAGATGTGAGTGTGTGTGTGTTTGTGTATATATGTGTGTGTGTATGTGTGTATATGTGTGTATGTGTGTGTAGATGTGTGTGTGTTTGTGTATATATGTATGTGTGTGTATATGTGTGTAAATGTGTATGTGTGTGTGTGTATATGTGTGTATATGTATGGGTGTGTATGTGTGTGTGTATGTGTGTATTTGTGTGTGTAGTGTGTGTGTGTGCATATTTATGTGTGTGTACATGTATATGTGTGTATGTATGTATGTGTGTGTGTGTGTGTGTGTGTGTGTGTGTGTGTGTGTGTGTGTGTGTGTGTGTGTGTGTGTGTGTGTGTGTGTGTGTGTGTGTGTGTGTGTGTGTGTGTGTGTGTGTGTGTGTGTGTGTAAAGTTGAGAATGACACAAAAATATTATTTTCACAAAGTCATCAAGAACTTCAAGGAGAGCGGTTCAATTGTTGTGAAGAAGGCTTCAGGGAGCCCAAGATTGATTGATAATTCGAGACTATTGTGCAAAACTATGTCTGATATGATGATATACTGTACACTGAAAATAGACAACAGAGGTGAGTGGTCAGTTGAGTGGTCAGTTGTCATGACGTCTTGTTGTCATGACGTCTTGTTGTCATGACGTCTTGTTGTCAGGCTGTATCTTCCGGTCCCTAGCTCTGTTCGAAATGGCATCGTTGTTTTTGTTCAAGTAACTGATTTACTCAAACAAACTACTGTCCTACTTTTCCTCAGATACAGATAAAAGGCATGCCAACATCTCAACTCAGAGTTTTCCGAGTTGAAATTAAATTCATGACTACTCATGCTACTGTAACAGTATAACTTTAGACCGTCCCCTCGCCCATACCCGGGTGCGAACCAGGGACCCTCTGCACACATCAACAACAGTCACCCTCGAAGCATCGTTACCCATCGCTCCACAAAAGCCACGGCCCTTGCAGAGCAAGGGGAACTACTACTTCAAGGTCTCAGAGCAAGTGACGTCACCGATTGAAACGCTATTTAGCGCGAACCACCGCTAACTAAGCTAGCCGTTTCACATCCGTTACACTACTTTAATCCGTATCTAATCTGTGATTATTTAAAAGCATCGTCATATCACGACTGTTTGATAATGGTAATAGCTGGTGTTAGCATCAATTAATGGGTAATAACGATCTACATTGCCACAGTATCCCATTATGTCCATTATGTTTCTTGAGCATTTTTTTTTTTAAATTCACGACTTGGATTTATACACACTTCCTGAATTGACTGAATGGAGATGTGAATTGATATTTGCTATAATGTGATATTTGACAAATTATGTTTTGTTGAAACTGCTTCACAACCTTGACGGCAACTAGTGAAGAGAGATTATACTTTGAGCCAGGAAAGATTGACATGCATGCTATTGATGTTAGCTCTCTGTGTTCATTTAAGGTCCAGACATGCTGCTCTGTTCTGGGACAGCTGTCACGACTTCTACCGAAGGTAACTAACGCCTCTCCCTGTTCAGGCTGCGCTAGGCACTCGGCGTCGCCGGGTTACTAGCCGCCACTGATCCTTTTTTCCTTTTCTGTCTGTGTTCCTTTTCACACCTGGTTTCATTTGCGTTCATTTCTGTGCGTATATAGGGCACCTGAGTTTCTGTATCGTTTTCACTATTAAGGCAAGTGTATGTAAGTGTCGGAACTGTGGTTGTTCCTCCGTGTGTTGGCACGAGTTTCTGATTCTTTGAGAGAGTCGTTTTTTTTTGTTTTTTTTCCTCTGTGACATTTTTGTATTGGTGGACTATACAGTGGGGCAAAAAAGTATTTAGTCACCCACCAATTGTGCAAGTTCTCCAACTTAAAAAGATGAGAGAGGTCTGTAATTTTCATCATAGGTACACTTCAACTATGACAGACAAAATGAGAAAAGAAATTCCAGAAAATCACATTGTAGGATTTTTAATGAATTTATTTGCAAATTATGGTGGAAAATAAGTATTTGGTCAATAACAAAAGTTTATCTCAATACTATGTTATATACCCTTTGTTGGCAATGACAGAGGTCAAACATTTTCTGTAAGTCTTCACAAGGTTTTCACACACTGTTGCTGGTATTTTGGCCCATTCCTCAATGCAGATCTCCTCTAGAGCAGTGATGTTTTGGGGCTGTTGCTGGGCAACACGGACTTTCAACTCCCTCCAAAGATTCTATATGGGGTTGAGATCTGGAGACTGGCTAGGCCACTCCAGGACCTTGAAATGCTTCTTACAAAGCCACTCCTTCATTGCCCGGGCGGTGTGTTTGGGATCATTGTCATGCTGAAAGACCCAGCCACGTTTCATCTTCAATGCCCTTAGAAGGAGGTTTTCACTCAAAATCTCACGATACATGTCCCCATTCATTCTTTCCTTTACACGGATCAGTCGTCCTGGTCCCTTTGCAGAAAAACAGCCCCAAAGCATGATGTTTCCACCCCCATGCTTCACAGTAGGTATGGTTTTCTTTGGATGCAACTCAGCATTCTTTGTCCTCCAAACACGACGAGTAGAGTTTTTACCAAAAAGTTATATTTTGGTTTCATCTGACCATATGACATTCTCCCAATCTTCTTCTGGATCATCCAAATGCTCTCTAGCAAACTTCAGACGGGCCTGGACATGTACTGGCTTAAGCAGGGGGACACGTTTGGCACTGCAGGATTTGAGTCCCTGGCGGCGTAGTGTGTTACTGATGGTAGGCTTTGTTACTTTGGTCCCAGCTCTCTGCAGGTCATTCACTAGGTCCCCCCGTGTGGTTCTGGGATCTTTGCTCACCGTTCTTGTGATCATTTTGATCCCACGGGGTGAGATCTTGCGTGGAGCCCCAGATCGAGGGAGATTTATCAGTGGTCATGTATGTCTTCCATTTCCTAATAATTGCTCCCACAGTTGATTTCTTCAAACCAAGCTGCTTACCTATTGCAGATTCAGTCTTCCCAGCCTGGTGCAGGTCTACAATTTTGTTTCTGGTGTCCTTTGACAGCTCTTTGGTCTTGGCCATAGTGGAGTTTGGAGTGTGACTGTTTGAGGTTGTGGAAAGGTGTCTTTTATACTGATAACAAGTTCAAACAGGTGCCATTAATACAGGTAACAAGTGGAGGACAGAGGAGCCTCTTAAAGAAGAAGTTACAGGTCTGTGAGAGCCAGAAATCTTGCTTGTTTGTAGGTGACCAAATGCTTATTTTCCACCATAATTTGCAAATAAATTCATTAAAAATCCTACAATGTGATTTTCTGGATTTTTTTTCTCATTTTGTCTGTCATAGTTGAAGTGTACCTATGATGAAAATTACAGGCCTCTCTCATCTTTTTAAGTGGGAGAACTTGCACAATTGGTGGCTGACTAAATACTTTTTTGCCCCACTGTATATATTAAACACGCTTCTCAAAAATCCTTGCTCTCCTGCGCCTGACTCCTACACCTCTCACCGAGACGCACCTCATCACAACAGCTGTAATTTGCCTATGTCCCTCTTGGTGGTACTTGACCACATGACTGGGCAGTTGTCCAGGTGCGACAAAACCAAGGCCTGTAGGAATTGTTTTGTTGATAGCAATTTCAAGAAAGCAGAACAGCGCTTTATAATGAACAGACCTCTCCCTATCCTAGCTACCGTTGCACCAATATGTTTTGACCATGTCAGTTTACAATCTAGCAGTTTATAATCCAGGGTTACATCAAGCAGTTTAATATCCTCAACTTGCTCAATTTCCACAATATTCATTACAATATTTAGTTGAGGTTTGTGGTTTAGTCAATGCTGTCCCAAATACAATGCTTTTAGTTTTTTTAATATTTCAGACTAGCTTATTACTTGCCACCTATTCTAAAACTGACTGCAGCTCTTTATTAAGGGTTGCAGTCATTTCAGTCGCTGTAGTAGCTGACGTGTATAAATGTTGAGTCATCTGCATACATACACACAGGCTTTACTCAGTGCCAGTGGCAGGTCATTAGTAAAGATTTGTAAAAGTAAGGTGCCTAGACAGCTGCCCTGGGGAATGCCTGCCTCTACTTGGATTATATTGGAGAGGCTTCCATTAAAGAACACCCTCTGGGTTCTGTTAGAAAGATAACTCTCAATCTATAATATAGTAGCGGGTGTAAAGCCATAACACAGAATTTTTTTCAGCAGAAGACTATGATCGATACTGTCAAAAGCTGAAATCAAGTCTAACAAAAAAGTTCCACAATTTTCTTAATATCAATTTCTTTCAGCCAATCGGTAATTTGTGTAAGTGCTGTACATGTTGAGTGCCTTTCCCTATAAGCGTGCTGAAAGTCAGTTGTTAATTTGTTTACTGTGAAATAGCATTGAGAACGCTGCCTGCCCCAATGCATAGTGCCAACTGTAAAGTATGGTAGAGGAGAAATAATGATCTGGGGCTGTTTTTCATGGTTCGGGCTAGGCCTCTTAGTTCAAGTGAAGGGAAATCTTAACACTCAAGCAAACAATGACATTCTAGACGATTCTGTGCTTCCAACTTTGTGGCAACAGTCTGGGGAAGGCCCTTTCCTGTTTCAGCATGACAATGCCCCTGTGCACAAAAGCGAGGTCCATAAAGAAATGTTTTGTCGAGATCGATGTGGAAGAACTTGGCTGGCCTGCACAGAGCCCTGACCTCAACCACATTGAACACCTTTGGGATGACTTGGAACGCCGACTGCGAGCCAGGCCTAATTGCCCAACATCAGTGCCCAAAACTCACTAATGCTCTTTTGGCTGAATGGAAGCAAGTCCCCATAGCAATGTTCCAACATCTAGTGGAAAGCCTTACCTTATTGCTGATGATTTTGGAATGAGATGTTCGACAACCAGGTGTCCACATAATGTTGGTCATGTTGTGTATGTATATATATGCACGTGTGCAGAGCTGTCATCAAGGCAAAGGGTGGCTACTTTGAAAAATTTGTTTAACACTTTTTTGGTTACTACATGGTTCCATATGTGTTATTTCATAGTTGTGATGTCTTCACTATAATTGTACAATGTAAAACATATTAAAAACAAAGTCAAACCCTGGAATGAGCAGGTGTGTCCAAAATTGACTTGTATTGTAAATAAAATCAAAAAGAAACAAAAAATGAATCATATTTCCACATATATATAGTGAGCCAACATTACTTTTCTCGTTTCTCTACAGTGGCTCCTGTATGTGAAGTTGAAAATACCCCTTTCCTCTGAGTGATAGCTATCAGACCAGGACAGCTGATATACCTCTCCCTGTTCAGGGGACGAGAAGTCCAACGGTCCAACACAGTCTCCTCTGTCGGGCGTCACACACAATAGAAACCCCCTCGGCAGTCCAGGTGGCCCCTTCACTCAGACCTA
>NC_092147.1:7121141-7188641 GCF_045791955.1 Oncorhynchus clarkii lewisi
TACCAGCTAAAGGAAACCCTGGCGCATCAAATCAAATCGACTTGTTGCAGATAAAAGTGTGTGTAAATACATAGTGCACATAAAAATATCTTTTGAGGTTAAATTCCCACCCAAGTACCCACTCTTGTATTGGCAGTATAGTGAATGTGCCCACTTTTGTATTGGCACTATAGTGAATATGCCCACTCTTGTATTGGCACTATAGTGAATGTGCCCACTTTTGTATTGGTACTACAGTGAATATGCCCACTCTTGTATTGGCACTATAGTGAATGTACCCACTCTTGTATTGGCACTACAGTGAATATGCCCACTCTGGTATTGGTACTATAGTGAATATGCCCACTCTGGTATTGGTACTATAGTGAATGTACCCACTCTTGTATTGGTACTACAGTGAATGTGCCCACTCTTGTATTGGTACTGTAGTGAATATGTCCACTCTTGTATTGGTACTATAGTGAATGTACCCACTCTTGTATTGGTACTATAGTGAATATGCCCACTCTGGTATTGGCACTATAGTGAATATGCCCACTCTGGTATTGGTACTATAGTGAATATGCCCACTCTGGTATTGGTACTGTAGTGAATATGCCCACTCTGGTATTAACAGCTCACAGAGACAGTGGAGGTATAGCCTACTACATGATTAAATCAAATCAGATCTTCTTTGTCACATGCGTCGAATACAACAAGTGTAGACTTTACCGTGTAATGCTGACTGACAAGCCCTTAACCAGCAGTGTAGACTTTACCGTGTAATGTTTACTGACAAGCCCTTAACCAGCAGTGTAGACTTTACCGTGTAATGCTTACTGACAAGCCCTTAACCAGCAGTGTAGACTTTACCGTGTAATGTTTACTGACAAGCCCTTAACCAGCAGTGTAGACTTTACCGTGTAATGCTTACTGACAAGCCCTTAACCAGCAGTGCAGACTTTACCGTGTAATGCTTACTGACAAGCCCTTAACCAACAGTGTAGACTTTACCGTGTAATGCTTACTGACAAGCCCTTAACCAGCAGTGTAGACTTTACCGTGTAATGCTTACTGACAAGCCCTTAACCAGCAGTGTAGACTTTACCGTGTAATGCTTACTGACAAGCCCTTAACCAGCAGTGTAGACTTTACCGTGTAATGCTTACTGACAAGCCCTTAACCAGCAGTGTAGACTTTACCGTGTAATGCTTACTGACAAGCCCTTAACCAACAGTGTAGACTTTACCGTGTAATGTTTACTGACAAGCCCTTAACCAGCAGTGTAGACTTTACCGTGTAATGCTTACTGACAAGCCCTTAACCACCAGTGTAGACTTTACCGTGTAATGCTTACTGACAAGCCCTTAACCAGCAGTGTAGACTTTACCGTGTAATGCTTACTGACAAGCCCTTAACCAGCAGTGTAGACTTTACCGTGTAATGTTTACTGACAAGCCCTTAACCAGCAGTGTAGACTTTACCGTGTAATGCTTACTGACAAGCCCTTAACCAACAGTGTAGACTTTACCGTGTAATGTTTACTGACAAGCCCTTAACCAGCAGTGTAGACTTTACCGTGTAATGTTTACTGACAAGCCCTTAACCAGCAGTGTAGACTTTACAGTGTAATGCTTACTGACAAGCCCTTAACCAGCAGTGTAGACTTTACCGTGTAATGTTTACTGACAAGCCCTTAACCAGCAGTGTAGACTTTACCGTGTAATGTTTACTGACAAGCCCTTAACCAGCAGTGCAGACTTTACCGTGTAATGCTTACTGACAAGCCCTTAACCAGCAGTGTAGACTTTACCGTGTAATGTTTACTGACAAGCCCTTAACCAGCAGTGTAGACTTTAGGGGGTAGAAGCTGTTGAGGAGCCTTTTGTTCATAGACTTGGTGCTCCGGTATCACTTGCCGTGCGGTAGCAGAGAGAACAGTCTATAACTTGGGTGTCTGCAGTCTCTGACAATGTTATGGGCTTTCCTCTGACACCGTCTATTATATAGGTCCTGGATGGCAGGAAGCTCGGCCCCAGTGATGTACTGGGCGTTCGCACTACCCTCTGTAGCGCCTTACGGTCGAATGCCGAGCAGTTTCCATACCAGGCGGTGATGCAACCATGCTGTCGATGGTGCAGCTGTAGAACCTTTTGAGGATCTGGGGATGCCAAATCTTTTCAGTCTCCTGAGGGGGAAAAGGTTTTGTCGTGCCCTCCACGACTGTCTTGGTATGTTTAGAAGATGATAGTTTGTTGGTAATGAAAACACCAAGGAACTTGAAACTCTCGACCCGCTCCACGAGCACAGCCCTGTCGATGTTAATGGGGGCCTGTATGGCCCGCCTTTTCCTGTAGTCCACGATCTAATCCTTTGTCTTGCTCACATTGAGGGAGAGATTGTTGATGAGATTATTATGGCAATTATTTTTATTTGTCAAATGGCAGTCAAGCATCGATCATCGTGTCACCAGAATGAGAAGTAGCCTAATCAGATTTAAAAACACAACCATCATCGTCATTTGATTAGGCTGCTTCTAAAGCATCCTGTAGACATGCGTACGTTCATCCAAAATATATTTCCAGCATCCTCAAAATGTCTTGACATTAACCCGGTTTCCATACAATCTTTTTTTACGTGAGTAAAGTAGCCTCCATGTCTGATAAAGAAATGTCACCACATCACGGGAAGGCATGCAGTTTATTACACTACAGATGAAATAAGTAATGATGAACTTCTTCACAAGGTGGAGAAAGCGCACGATGACGAAGATTAATGCTTCTTTCAATGAATATCGAGGATCTTATTCTGGTGACATGATGATCGATGCTTTGGCTGCCATTTTGACAAATACAAATAATCAGTATCAGGAGGAGGAAATCCAGACTGGTCTTCTATTGTGCCTTTGTAGACCTGCTGAGAGTAGACCTACAACTGACCCAATCAAATTAAATTTGGATGATTCAAATGATCCTTTTCACAGCAGCCAAGAGTGGGCTAGAATGTTACACTGGAAAACAATGATGTAGTTATCATTCATTACATTGTGGTGTTGTAGGTTACTATAGTCTAGGTAGGATAATTGTATTGTGGTGTTGTAGGTTTTTTTTATTTTATTTCACCTTTATTTAACCAGGTAGGCTAGTTGAGAACAAGTTCTCATTTGCAACTGCGACCTGGCCAAGATAAGGCATAGCAGTGTGAACAGACAACACAGAGTTACACATGGAGTAAACAATTAACAAGTCAATAACACAGTAGAAAAAAGGGGAGTCTATATATACATTGTGTGCAAAAGGCATGAGAAGGTAGGCAAATAATTACAATTATGCAGATTAACACTGGAGTGATAAATGATCAGATGGTTATGTAAAGGTAGAGATATTGGTGTGCAAAAGAGCAGAAAAATAAATAAATAAAAACAGTATGGGGATGAGGTAGGTGAAAATGGGTGGGCTATTTACCAATAGACTATGTACAGCTTCAGCGATCGGTTAGCTGCTCAGATAGCAGATGTTTGAAGTTGGTGAGGGAGATAAAAGTCTCCAACTTCAGTGATTTTTGCAATTCGTTCCAATCACAGGCAGCAGAGAACTGGAACGAAAGGCGGCCAAATGAGGTGTTGGCTTTAGGGATGATCAGTGAGATACACCTGCTGGAGCGCGTGCTACGGATGGGTGTTGCCATCGTAACCAGTGAACTGAGATAAGGCGGAGCTTTACCTAGCATGGACTTGTAGATGAGCTGGAGCCAGTGGGTCTGGCGACGAATATGTAGCGAGGGCCAGCCGATTAGAGCATACAAGTCGCAGTGGTGGGTGGTATAAGGTGCTTTAGTGACAAAACGGATGGCACTGTGATAAACTGCATCCAGTTTGCTGAGTAGAGTGTTGGAAGCAATTTTGTAGATGACATCGCCGAAGTCGAGGATCGGTAGGATAGTCAGTTTTACTAGGGTAAGTTTGGCGGCGTGAGTGAAGGTTACTATAGTCTAGGTAGGATAATTGTATTGTGGTGTTGTAGGTTACTATAGTCTAGGTAGGATAATTGTATTGTGGTGTTGTAGGTTACTATAGTCTAGGTAGGATAATTGTATTGTGGTATTGTAGGTTACTATAGTCTAGGTAGGATAATTGTATTGTGGTGTTGTAGGTTACTATAGTCTAGGTAGGATAATTGTATTGTGGTGTTGTAGGTTACTATAGTCTAGGTAGGATAATTGTATTGTGGTATTGTAGGTTACTATAGTCTAGGTAGGATAATTGTATTGTGGTATTGTAGGTTACTATAGTCTAGGTAGGATAATTGTATTGTGGTATTGTAGGTTACTATAGTCTAGGTAGGATAATTGTATTGTGGTATTGTAGGTTACTATAGTCTAGGTAGGATAATTGTATTGTGGTGTTGTAGGTTACTATAGTCTAGGTAGGATAATTGTATTGTGGTATTGTAGGTTACTATAGTCTAGGTAGGATAATTGTATTGTCCCTAAACAAGATCAATAGCGGAGCTTTATGAGATGCATGCCTCATGTCTTCACTGTTCTTTTATGCATAATGATGGACTCTCTGCTACCTTTCAGCTATTCCTATTGGTTCATAATGATCCACCTTGTCACGTTCGTCATAATGATTGGACCAAGATGCAGCGAAGTGTGTTTCCATCCCTTTTAAAAACTCAAAGAACAAAAACAATAAAACGAAAAAACGAAACACGAAGCTAGTATAATGCTCACAGGCAACCAACCATACATAGTCATAGTCAAGATCCCACAAATCACAATGGGAAAATGGTTACCTAAATATGATCCCCAATCAGAGACAACGATAAACAGCTGCCTCTGATTGGGAACCATACCAGGCCAACATAAATCATAAATCACCTAGATAACCCACCCTAGTCATTGTCACGCCCCAACCACCATAGAGAATAAACAGCTCTCTATGGTCAGGGTGTGACACACCTGGACTCTCTGCTTTCTATCAGCTATTCCTATTGATTCTTGTTAAAAATGTATGCAGCTTTGAATGTTTTTTTTATGTGTGTTAGCCTTTTGCAGATCCGGACAAAACGATCCACCTACCACTATTGTCACTATGAATGGTGGACAGAGGGCAGGATAGACAGTTAGACATGTAGACTATACTGACCTGTGGTATAGTTACGCAATAAGGCCAGAGGGGATGTGGTATATGGCCAATATACGACGGCTAAGGGCTGTTCTTATGCACAACGCAACACAGAGTGCCTGGACACAGCCCTTAGGCCTTGTCATATATCACAAACTCCCGAGGTGCCTTATTGCTTTTATAAACGGGTTACCAGTGTAATTACAGCAGTAAAAATACACGTTTTGTCATACCGTTGGTTTACGGTCTGATATATCACGGTTCTCAGCCAATCAGCATTGAGGTCTCGAACTACCCAGTTTATAATAAAAGTTAGCACACAGAAAAGCGTAGTGCATAAGGGAAGAACCAAAACAACTTGATATAGGGGAGGAGCATGCAAACTTATGAGGAAATGTGGCTAGGATGTAAGAAATGATCTAGTGAAACCTGCAAAAGAGCGAATGTAAACCAGGGGGAACAAGCTAACAAACTATAGCTAAATGAACTCACTGTAGCTGAGATTCATTTTGATAACTCAAGTTTGATCATTGGCTGACAAGGATAATTCCAACCGTTGTCTGGTCTTTGTCAGGCCCAGTCTATTCTAGATAAGTCCTAAGAAATAAAGACTCACACCACTGTAAGGTTATTTTCTGTACCAAAATATTTAGTTGTAGGGACAACCGCGGTCATCAACAACCAAAAAAACAGAGAGCGGTTGAGGTGCAGACACTCACCTTCCCCACCCTTTGTTAAACAGTGAGGGAAATTGTTCAACTATTGTCATTGAATTAAAAGTATTGCTGTCTTTTGTTCTAGGTTAGGTACTGCTGTCAGGGGGCCTGTCGTTAATGTGCCACCACCACTCCTCATATCCTCATTAGACACCGCTGCTGATGTTATGTCCTGTGTGTGTGTGTGTGTGTGTGTGTGTGTGTGTGTGTGTGTGTGTGTGTGTGTGTGTGTGTGTGTGTGTGTGTGTGTGTGTGTGTGTGTGTGTGTGTGTGTGTGTGTGTGTGTGTGTGTGTGTGTGTGTGTGTGTGTGTGTGTGTGTGTGTGTGTGTGTGTGTGTGTGTGTGTGAGTCACGGTCTTACACATCCCTCAGCAGGAGAGGAAGAGCATTACGGCGCTAGACGGTTATGTCATCCCACACACCTGAGAGAGCTGGGGCTTTGTGACACACAAACAAGTACATAGTGTACAGACACACAAACACACACACACACACACACACACACACACACACATGAGACGAAATCTGGGCCTGTTTCATTGCAGTTGCCTAATAGTAGTGGATAATATTTTATCATGTCATTGTAGTTAGATTCATGATTTATCATGTCACGGTAGTTAGATTCATGATTTATCATGTCACGGTAGTTAGATTCATGATTCATCATGTCACGGTAGTTAGATTCATGATTTATCATGTCACGGTAGTTAGATTCATGATTCATCATGTCACGGTAGTTAGATTCATGATTCATCATCATGTCATGATTCATCATGTCACGGTAGTTATATTCATGATTCATCATGTCACGGTAGTTATTCATGATTTATCATGTCACGGTAGTTAGATTCATGATTTATCATGTCACGGTAGTCACATCATGTCACGGTAGTTAGATTCATGATTTATCATGTCACGGTAGCTAGATTCATGTTTAATCATGTCACTGTAGTTAGATTCAGATGTGTTATCATGTCACTGTAGTTAGATTCCGATGTGTGATGTCACTGTAGTTAGATTCAGATGTGTTATCATGTCCCTGTAGTTAGATTCAGATGTTTTATCATGCATTTTTTTAAACAAGTAATTTTTTTCAGTTCACTCCACCAATTTGGACTATTTTGTCTATGTCCTTTACATGACATCCAAATAAAAATCCATTTAAATTACAGGTTGTAATGCAACAAAATAGGAAAAACTCTCTCTCTCTCTATCTCTCTCTCTCTCTCTCTCTCTCTCTCTCTCTCTCTCTCTCTCTCTCTATCTCTCTCTCTCTCTCTCTCTCTCTCTCTCTCTCTCTCTCTCTCTCTCTCTCTCTCTCTCTCTCTCTCTCTCTCTCTCTCTCTCTCTCTCTCATCCACACACATATATTCTCTATCTCTCTCTCTCTCTCTCTCTCTCTCTCTCTCTCTCTCTCTCTCATCCACACACATAGATCTTCTCTCTCTCTTTCTCACATACATACATGCACATTCCACACACCACCACAGCCCCATTCCCCTCTGTCTCTCTCTTACACACACACACACCACACATACACAAAATAACAAAACCCCACTAACACACACTAGTGATATGTCCACTGATGTGGTCAGCCCAGTCGTGGGCAGACTGACATTTCCGGGCAGCGTAGACGGAACGGAGGATGACACACGTGTCCAGCCCTGCAGGACAGGAAGTGCCTAGCAGAACACAACAGGAAAGAGACAGAAAAAAACAAGCTGACAATCTTTTTTTGGAGAATCATTTCATTTCCTCGAGGGTCCTGCAACAGACCCCCCCCTCGTAGGTTTACCCCTGGGATGCGTCTGACTGGGGATCGATCGGGGGACTGTCTAACTCTACATGAAGTATCAAAGGCTGCGTTTCATTTTATTGGTCGCGTACCACAGAATTGCAGATGCTATCGCAGGTGCAGCGAGGTGCTTGTGTTTCTAGCTCCAACAGTACAGTAATAACTAGCAATAAAAATAAAATAAAAATATATATATATATAGTACCAGTCAAATGTTTGGACACACCTACTCATTCAAAGGTTTTTCTAAATTTTTACTATTTTCTACATTGTAGAATAGTAGTGAAGACATCACAACTATGAAATAACACCTATGGAATCATGTAGTAATTAAAACATTGTTAATCAAAATATATTTTCGATTTTAGATTCTTCAAAGTAGCCACCCTTTGCCTTGATGACAGCTCTGCACACGTGCATATATATACATACACAAGATGACCAAAATTATGTGGAAACCTGGTTGTTGAACATCTCATTCCAAAATCATCAGCAATAAGGTAAGGCTTTCCACTAGATGTTGGAACATTGCTGTGGGGACTTGATTCCATTCAGCCACAAGAGCATTAGGCAGGTTCGGGCACTGATGTTGGGTGATTACGCCTGGCTCGCATTCTGCTTTCCAAGTAATCCAAAGGTGTTCAATGGGGTTAAGGTCAGGGCTCTATGCAAGACAGTGAAGTTCTTCCACACCAATCTTGACAAATATTTCTGTATGGACCTCGCTTTTTGCACGGGGGCATTGTCATGCTGAAACAGGTAAGGGCCTTCCCCAAACTGTTGCCACAAAGTTAAACAAATCTAAATATGGTTTATATTTGAGATTCTTTAAAGTAGCCACACTTTCTCTTGATGACAACTTTGCACACTCTTGGCATTCTCTCAACCAGGTTCACCTAGAATGCTTTTCCAACAGTCTTGAAGGATATCCCACATATTCTGAGCACTTGTTGGCTGCTTTTCCTTCACTCTGCGGTCAAACTCATCACAAATCATCTCAATTTGGTTGAGATCGGGTGATTGTGGAGGCCAGGTCATCTGACGCAGCACTCCATCACTCTCCTTCTTGGTCAAATAGCCCTTACACAGCCTGGAGGTGTGTTTTGGGTCATTGTCCTGTTGAAATACAAATGATAGTCCCACTAAGTGCAAATAAGATGGGATGGCGTATCGCTGCAGAATTCCGTGGTAGCCATGCTGGTTAAGTGTGCCTTGAATTCTAAATAAATCACTGGTAGTGTCACCAGCAATACACCCCCACACCATCACACCTCCTCCTCCATGCTTCCATGGTGGGAAACACACATGCAGAGATAATCCGTTCACCTACTCTGCATCTCGGTGGTTGCATTAAAAAATCTCTCTTTTGGACTCATCTGACCAAAGGACAGATTTCCACCGGTCTAATGTCCATTGCTCGTCCAGTGTTTCTTGGCCCAAGAAAGCCTCTTCTTATTATTGGTGTCCTTTAGTTGTGGTTTCTTTGCAGCAATTCGACCATGAAGGCCTGATTCACTCAGTCTCCTCTGAACAGTTGATGTTTAGATGTCTCGTTACTTTATTTGAATTTATTTGGGCCGTAATCTGAGGTGCAGTTACCTCTAAGGAACTTATCCTCTGCAGCAGAGGTAACTCTGGGTCTTCCTTTCCTGTGGTGGTCCTCATGAGAGCCAGTTTCATCATAGCGCTTGATGGTTTTTGCGACTGCACTTGAAGAGACTTTCAAAGTTCTTGAAATGTTCCGGATTGACTGACCTTCACGTCTTAAAGTAATCTTGACATAATATGGACTTAGTCTTTTACCAAATAGGG
Organism: Oncorhynchus clarkii lewisi; assembly: GCF_045791955.1. Classification (NCBI taxonomy): domain Eukaryota; kingdom Metazoa; phylum Chordata; class Actinopteri; order Salmoniformes; family Salmonidae; genus Oncorhynchus; species Oncorhynchus clarkii. The sequence goes on from NC_092147.1 coordinate 7,130,572, forward strand.
TTATCTTCTGTATACCACCCCTACCTTGACTCAACACAACTGTTTGGCTCAAACACATTAAGAAGGAAAGAAATTCCATAAATTAACTTTTAACAAGGCACACCTGCTAATTGAAATGCATTCCTGGTGACTCTTAAAGCTGGTTGAAAGAATGACAAGAGTGTGCAAAGCTGTCATCAAGACAAAGGGTGGCTAATTTGAAGAATCTCAAATATAAAATATATTTTTATTTATTTAACACTTTTTTGGCCACTACATGATTCCATATGGGTTATTTCATAGTTTTGATGTCTTCACTATTATTCTACAATGTAGAAAATATAAATAAAAAATAAACAAAAACCCTGGAATGAGTAGGTGTGTCCAAACTTTTGACTGGTACTGATTATATATACATATATTACATTTGTTTTTTTCAGGCTAATGTGTTAGATTCTATATTTATTTGATGTAGGAACGTCAGAACTTGTAGTCTATAGGGTTTCTTTTTAACAGTCATGTTTTAGGCTAGCTAATATGTAGAATCACAACGATATTTACTTAGTTCTCTTTTCTTTGTCAATTTGGGGACACCACGTACTGTATCAGTGGTTGAGGTGAAAGTACATGACAAAATGTCACATGACCTCTACTGCATGACAAAATATCACATGACCTCTAAGACATGACAAAATATCACATGACCTCTAAGGCATGATAAAATATCACATAACCTCTATTGGGTGACAAAATATCACATGACCTCTATTGGGTGACAAAATATCACATGACCTCTATTGGGTGACAAAATATCACATGACCTCTACTGCATGACAAAATATCCCATGACCTCTACTGCATGACAAAATATCACACGCATGACCTCTACTGCATGACAAAAAGTTGGGAGAAGCCCCGCCCATGCCTTAATCCTGAACCGTGAGTGGTGAGAAGCCTCTGTACAGGTTGAACTGATTCACACCTCTGGGAATGGACCTATTTCCCTGTATAACCTCTGGGAATGGACCTATTTCCCTGTGTAACCTCTGGGAATGGGCCTATTTCTCTGTGTGACCTCTGGGAATGGGCCTATTTCCCTGTGTAACCTCTGGGAATGGGCCTATTTCCCTGTGTAACCTCTGGGAATGGGCCTATTTCCCTGTATAACCTCTGGGAATGGGCCTATTTCCCTGTATAACCTCTGGGAATGGGCCTATTTCCCTGTATAACCTCTGGGAATGGGCCTATTTTCCTGTATAACCTCTGGGAATGGGCCTATTTCCCTGTGTAACCTCTGGGAATGGGCCTATTTCTCTGTGTAACCTCTGGAAATGGGCCTATTTCCCTGTATAACCTCTGGGAATGGGCCTATTTCCCTGTATAACCTCTGGGAATGGGCCTATTTCCCTGTGTAACCTCTGGGAATGGGCCTATTTCCCTGTGTAACCTCTGGGAATGGGCCTATTTCCCTGTGTAACCTCTGGGAATGGGCCTATTTCCCTGTATAACCCCTGGTGTGAATTTTATTGTGAAGGTATTAGGTTTCAGGCCAGGGCCCACAGAGAAACAGACACATTCTAACAGCCATACACACTTCACAGAGACTGAGTGGACCACCCAACTGAAAACTAAACCAAACAGGACAAAGTCAAGCATGATCATATCAGAAATGGGACAGTTACCATTGCTGCACTGTGCTGGACACACACAAACACACACTGCACAATCTGCTAGAGACAAACACACACACACTGTCACGAACCGGCTCAAAGCCCGTAACAAAAGGGAGACAACGTGGAGATAAGGAGTAACAAAACTTATGTTTATTAAATAAGTAACTAAGTACAATATACAATGGTGCGTGTAATCAGTAATCAGTAGTGTAAGTGAGTGTTTTGCGTGCATGAATGTGATAATGCAGGGTGTTGAAAGGTGCCAAAGCAAATAACCAAAAGGCCACCAAGAACCACAACACAATCTACAAAGGTGTCTGCATGGAGAGAGTCTCCTCCATGAATGTGGAAGAGGTCTATTTATCCTGGGACACACCTGGCCCAGGTGTTTCCCATGTAGCTAACGACCCTCCCAACTCCGCCCACCGGTATCCTAATAAGGAAACAAGAACAAAGAGAGAATACGGCAGACAGAGTGGGAGGGTCGTCACACACACACACACACAAAAACAGCCATGGGTTAGCCAGGGATGAAAGGCAGTGGTGAATACTGATGCTCTTCCACCATTGTCCACCTGGCTGGCTTCCATCACTGTTCAGCAGGCTGGCTTCCATCACTGTCCACCAGGCTGGCTTCCACCACTGTTCAACAGGCTGGCTTCCATCACTGTTCAGCAGGCTGGCTTCCACCACAGTTCAGCAGGCTGGCTTCCACCACAGTTCAGCAGGCTGGCGTCCATCACTGTCCACCAGGCTGGCTTCCACCACTGTTCAACAGGCTGGCTTCCATCACTGTTCAGCAGGCTGGCTTCCACCACAGTTCAGCAGGCTGGCTTCCACCACAGTTCAGCAGGCTGGCTTCCGTCACTGATCAGCAGGGGACCTATATTACAGTAGTAGAGTTAGTCTGATGTGGGCTCTGTCATCTTCATCACAGTAACTTCTACATTACAGTAAAACTGACACTTTTTTATTGAACTAAAGTCACTGTTTCTTTTCAGCCGTTGTCACAACATCACACTGTAGTGTCAGTAGCTGCTGAAATGGCAACCTATTCCCTACATAGTGCACTGCTTTTGGGTGTCTTAAGGTGCCATTTTGGACACATGCAGTGTGAATGTAATGTGCTGTCATGTGAGTGAAAGCATCCCACCTCTACTGCGTGCCCTTTAGTTAACTAGGCATGTCAGTTAAGAACTCATTTTATTTACAATGACGGCCTTCACCGGCCAAACCCTAACGACGCTGGGCCAATTGTGCACCACCCTATGGGACTCCCAATCACAGCCGGTTGTGATACAGCCTGGAATCAAACCAGGGTCTGTAGTGACATCTCTACCACTGAGATGCAGTGCTAGACCGCTGCGCCACTCCGGAGCCCTAGTCTGTCAGAGTTTAAGGGGAGTTTAAACAGCTCCCAGCTTGCTTCAGCACTGAGGGCAAAAGTCCATGTGATGACCTGTGCTCTGGACAAGATCTCAGGCAGTTGGACCATAGCTATTCACCTGACATTACGCCTCTCAGTGACCTCAAGCACAGAGGCTTGCTGGGCTGACTGACAACCTCTGGTAGGGTCAGACACCAGGGGAGAGAGAGACATGGGGAGGACCTGAAAAATGAGGGAAGTGGTGGGGATTGAGGGGGGAGGACAGGAGAGAGAGAGAGATGCAGAGAGAGAGAGAGAGAGAGAGAGAGAGAGAGAGAGAGAGAGAGAGAGAGAGAGAGAGAGAGAGAGAGAGAGAGAGAGAGAGAGAGAGAGAGAGAGAGAGAGAGAGAGAGAGAGAGAGACAGAGACATGGCTGTTCTGACAGAGTATGACCGCGATCTTTAGTAATCACCTGGCCTGGAGTTCAAGGTCAAACGTCACAGCCTGACCTCCAGTGTTTAGACTGTTAGAAAAAAAAACAAGGGCCGAGAGGATGGTCTGACAGATCTAACAGCGGTGTGTGTGTGTGGATCAGGACTCCCGTGGCATGACTAGGGGAATCATGCGGGCTCTCAGAGACACAAGGAATGAAAGGAAACACACACACTGTCCGTTAGTCTATTTCACCAGCCCAGTTTTATCTACCTCTCAGATCACTCGACCAAGGAGGGTTGAAAAAATGTGTTATGAAATACACTGAAGTATTGAAATTAAGACAGTGATTTCAAAAGGTGCCCTAAAAAGAAATGGTATTTTCAGTCTACAAAGTGATACCCCAGGAGTTAGACCATGAACACAACCCAGAGGTCATAGTGGAGAAGACGACCCAGAGGTTATAATGGAGAAGACGACCCAGAGGTCATAGTGGAGAGGTCATAGTGGAGAAGACAACCCAGAGGTCATAGTGGAGAAGACAACCCAGAGGTCAATGTGGAGAAGACGACCCAGAGGTCATAGTGGAGAAGACGGCCCAGAGGTCATGGTGGAGAAGATGACCCAAAGGTCATGGTGGAAAGGTCATAGTGGAGAAGATGACCAAGAGGTCATAGTGGAGAGGTCATAGTGGAGAAGATGACCCAGAGGTCATAGTGGAGAAGACGACCCAGAAATCATAGTGGAGATGTCATAGTGGAGAAGATGACCAAGAGATCATAGTGGAGATGTCATAGTGGAGAAGATGACCCAGAGGTCATAGTGGAGAAGAAGACCCAGAGGTCATAGGGGAGAGGTCATAGTGAAGAAGATGACCAAGAGGTCATAGTGGAGAAGACGACCCAGAGGTCATAGTGGAGAAGACGACCAAGAGGTCATAGTGGAGAGGTCATAGTGGAGAAGATGACCCAGAGGTCATAGTGGAGAAGACAACCCAGAGGTCATAGTGGAGAAGATGACCCAGAGGTCATAGTGGAGAAGACGACCCAGAGGTCATAGTGGAGAAGATGACCAAGAGGTCATAGTGGAGAAGACGACCCAGAGGTCATAGTGGAGAGGTCATAGTGGAGAAGATGACCAAGAGGTCAAAGTGGAGAGGTCATAGTGGAGAAGATGACCCAGAGGTCATAGTGGAGACGTCATAGTGGAGAAGATGACCAAGAGGTCATAGTGGAGAAGACGACCCAGAGGTCATAGTGAAGAAGACGACCAAGAGGTCATAGTGGAGAGGTCATAGTGGAGTAGATGACCCAGAGGTCATAGTGGAGAAGACGACCCAGAGGTCATAGTGGAAAAGACGACCCAGAGGTCATAGTGGAGAAGACGACCAAGTGGTCATAGTGGAGAGGTCATAGTGGAGAAGACAACCCACAGGTCATAGTGGAGAAGATGACCCAGGGGTCATAGTGGAGAAGATGACCCAGAGGTCATAGTGGAGAAGATGACCAAGAGGTCATAGTGGAGAAGACGACCCAGAGGTCATAGTGGAGAAGACGACCAAGAGGTCATAGTGGAGAGGTCATAGTGGAGAAGATGACCCAGAGGTCATAGTGGAGAAGACGACCCAGAGGTCATAGTGGAAAAGACGACCCAGAGGTCATAGTGGAGAAGACGACCCAGAGGTCATAGAGGAGAAGACGACCCAGAGGTCATAGTGGAGAAGACGACCCAGAGGTCATAGTGGAGAAGACGACCCAGAGGTCATAGTGGAGAAGACGACCCAGAGGTCATAGTGGAGAAGACGACCCAGAGGTCATAGTGGAGAAGAGAACCCCAAAACATTATTGCCCCTAAAACGTTTCTAGATTAAAATAATCACAGGCTTGTCATTTCAATGAGTGTTATTTTTACATTTCATTGTTTATTTTACAATATTTAAATACAACAAAATGTCACCAGGTAACGCCTAATGAATTTTGATTGACAACAGTTATGGTGTTCACTTTTTCAGAGATTTTGTATTACTAAAGCAGGAGCTGAGCCAAAACGCTGGTTGACTTGACAAACAAGACGAACTGGCAACAGACCAACAGAGAACACAGGTATAAATACACAGGGGATAATGGGGAAGATGGGCGACACCTGGAGATGGGTGGAGACAATCACAAAGACAGATGAAACAGATCAGGGTGTGACAATAATTATATCAGATAAGGATCTGGTCTGAGTGGCCTGGGGTGGTCTATAGGTCTAAGTAAATAAGAATTTGTAATGAACTGATTTGCCTAGTCAAATAAAATAATAAAATTAATAAAGCCTCTGCCTTTAAAACGCATACAGATGTAGGATCTTAATTTGACCTATATTGCCACAGCAAAATAATCCTGCAGCAACAGGATTTGAACGTTTAGTCCATAATGTTGCTTGATTGGTGGTTAGGCTATTAAATGGCCAAACGTAGTCTAAACAAAAAGTACAGTACTGGTAATATTACCGTGTGTTAGTGTGGGTTTCCAGGGAATTTATGTCAAATCACAAAGCTCCTCTGCATTTCTTGCTGTGCAATAAAATTGTCAGCAACAAGAGTGATCAAAATTGAGATCCCATATCTGTAAGTCCAGATCCTGCCGGACTAGATGTGCAGGCGTTGCATTGCATCAACCAATGGTTTCTTGCCACATCATCGACTTTGCAGTCACCCTTACGAAAAAAAGATTGCAGTCAGAGTGCAGTACAACAGCAGCATACTGCAGCATACTGCAGTTAAAGTGTAGTCTAAGTGCAGTACAACAGCAGCATACTGCAGTTAAAGTGTAGTCTAAGTGCAGTACAACAGCAGCATACTGCAGCATACTGCAGCATACTGCAGTTAAAGTGTAGTCTAAGTGCAGTACAACAACAGCATACTGCAGTTAAAATGTAGTCTAAGTGCAGTACAACAGCAGCATACTGCAGCATACTGCAGTTAAAGTGTAGTCTAAGTGCAGCATACTGCAGTTAAAGTATAGTCTAAGTGCAGCATACTGCAGCATACTGCAGTTAAAGTGTAGTCTAAGTGCAGCATACTGCAGCATACTGCAGTTAAAGTGTAGTCTAAGTGCAGCATACTGCAGCATACTGCAGTTAAAGTGTAGTCTAAGTGCAGCATAGTGCAGCATACTGCAGTTAAAGTGCACTATGCTGCAACTACTGCATCCAAAATAACACTTTTTTTTTTGCTACAATAATTTTGCAGTGTAACTGCAGTTACAGTGCGGTATACTGCAATTCAACTGCAGTACAGTTACTGCTTCCAAAATACCCCAGTCGACTGCAGTTACCGCACTTTTACTGCAGTTTCAAAAGTGCAATCTTTTTTTTTGTAAGGCCGGGGATCAGATTGCTATATCATATGATTGGGTTAGCTGATATGTTATATTTATCCAGACATTGTAAGATCTAGCATGCATACTGCAATGTAGTCAGGCAGGAACTCGACCATTGGCTGCATTTACACAGGCAGAAAACTTCTCAGCAAAAAGAACTGATCTGAAAATATGGATATTTTGGTGTCCCTGGCAGAGATCCAAGTCCTTTTTTTTTTTAAGTAATTGGATCAATGCAAGTTCCATTTTTTAAACTCCCCATATCATCATCTCTTAAATTCCTTCAAGAGTTACAGTGCACATGTATAACACTCCCAAACGTGTCACTGTAATATCGTAGGAAGTGTGGGACTCTAAAATCAACTGGCATCGTTCCACCACTGAGGGCAGTCTCTGTCGGTCCCACATTTCTGTTCCCACTGCTCTACAAACATACTAAACATGGAACCACTTGGACTGTTTGAGGAAGAAAATGTGTTACGCTCCCCGGAGAGTATAGCAAGAAGAAACGTTGTGAGATTCGTACTTATTTACAGTATTTGCCAAAATTGCCAATAGGAAACATATTTTTTACAGGGTACATGGTACAGAGAATCTTAAATGAATATCAACATTCTCTGATACTGTGGAAAAGAATTGTCAAGCACAATAACCAGTGAATTGCAGAATGCAGGGAACCGAATGCAGTAGACATAAAACAATAATAATAAGATACAATAGAACTGCTACAGAACTCAGAACTCGTAGTTATGGCTGCAGACTATCGTTGTTGTTTATCACGTAAAAGTGTTCATTTTTCATGATAAATAGCTCATCCCAGTGTGTTTTGTGTAGTATGATGTCAAGGTTATCATATTCCAGTGTGATTTGTGTAGTCAGAGGTCAAGGTTCTCATTCCGGTATGATTTGTGTAGTCAGAGGTCAAGGTTCTCATTCCAGTGTGTTTTGTGTAGTCAGAGGTCAAGGTTCTCATTCCAGTGTGTTTTGTGTAGTCAGAGGTCAAGGTTCTCATCCCAGTGTGATTTGTGTAGTATGATGTTAAGGTTATCATATTCCAGTGTGATTTGTGTAGTCAGAGGTCAAGGTTCTCATTCCAGTGTGTTTTGTGTAGTCAGAGGTCAAGGTTCTCATTCCAGTGTATTTTGTGTAGTCAGAGGTCAAGGTTCTCATTCCAGTGTGTTTTGTGTAAAGTATGATGTCAAGGTTCTCAAATAATTTATATTGCACTCAAATGTTTGACTAATCAAATCCTAACCACCCAATCAGAACTGTAGAGGAGCAGACCAAACACAAGGGATAACCCAATGGAGGGGGCGGTCATTGGAGTATAGACAGGCAAAGCAGTCATGATACTGAATACCAGGAGTATATTCCCTAGGAACCAACCAGAACCAAGGCAGTCATGATACTGAATACCAGGGGTATATTCCCTAGGAACCAACCAGAACCAAGGCAGTCATGATACTGAATACCAGGGGAATATTCCCTAGGGACCAAACAGAACCAAAGCAGTCATAAATACTGAATACCAGGAGTATATTCCCTAGGAACCAACCAGAACCAAGGCAGTCATGATACTGAATACCAGGGGAATATTCCCTAGGAACCAACCAGAACCAAAGCAGTCATAAATACTGAATACCAGGAGTATATTCCCTAGGAACCAACCAGAACCAAGGCAGTCATGATACTGAATACCAGGGGTATATTCCCTAGGAACCAACCAGAACCAAAGCAGTCATGATACTGAATACCAGGGGTATATTCCCTAGGAACCAACCAGAACCAAAGCAGTCATAAATACTGTATACCAGGGGTATATTCCCTAGGAACCAACCAGAACCAAAGCAGTCATAAATACTGAATACCAGGGGTATATTCCCTAGGAACCAACCAGAACCAAACAGAATCAAACAGAACCAAACAGAATCAAACAGAACCAAACAGAATCAAACAGAATAAAATGGAACAAAACGTGGAGGGAGCCACATTAATTTGTCCAATAGAAACTCTCGTTTTAGTTTTGCATACATTTTCTTTTCATTGCAAGTGATTTTGCTACGGTGCAAAATGTTTTATAATCGTGTCTGACTAATGAATACACCCCTGGATACTGTAATAGGCAATGTGTAATAAACTATTTTATGGGGCAAAACTGTCTGTCTGTCTGTCTGTCTGTCTGTCTGTCTGTGTGGAAGTGGGTGGGTTTGCTGTGTGTGTGGAAGTGGGTGGGTTTGCTGTGTGTGTGGAAGTGGGTGGGTTTGCTGTGTGTGGACATGGGTGGGTTTGCTGTGTGTGGAAGTGGGTGGGTTTGCTGTGTGTGGATGTGGGTGGGTTTGCTGTGTTTGGAAGTGGGTGGGTTTGCTGTGTGTGTGGAAGTGTGTGGAAGTGGGTGGGTGTGCTGTGTGTGTGGAAGTGTGGAATTGGGTGGGTTTGCTGTGTGTGTGGAAGTGGGTGGAAGTGGGTGGATTTGTTGTGTGTGTGGACGTGGGTGGGTTTGTTGTGTGTGTGGAAGTGGGTGGGTTTGCTGTGTGTGTGGAAGTGGGTGGGTTTGCAAGAGGTATGTGGCAGGGTCTACAGTCAATCGTGGATTACAAAAAGAAAACCAGCCCTGTCGCGGACCAGGATGTCTTGCTCCCAGACAGACTAAATAACTTTTTTGCCCGCTTTGAGGACAATACAGTGCCACTGACACGGCCCGCAATCAAAACCTGCGGACTCTCCTTCACTGCAGCTGACGTGAGTAAAACATTTAAACGTGTTAACCCTTGCAAGGCTGCAGGCCCAGACGGCATCCCCAGCCGCATCATCAGAGCATGCGCAGACCAGCTGGCTGGTGTGTTTACGGACATATTCAATCAATCTTTATCCCAGTCTGCTGTTCCCACATGCTTCAAGATGGCCACCATTGTTCCTGTACCTAAGAAGGCAAAAATAACTGAACTAAATTACTACCACCCTAGACCCACTTCAGTTTGCATACCACAGACGATGCAATCACCACCACACCGCACACTGCCCTGTCCCATCTGGACAAGAGGAATACCTATACAAGAATACTGTTCCTTGACTACAGCTCAGCATTCAACACCATAGTACCCTCCAAGCTCATCATCAAGCTGGAGGCCCTGGGTTTCAACCCCACCCTGTGCAATTGGGTCCTGGACTTTCTGACGGGACGCCCCCTAGGTGGTGAAGGTAGGAAACAACATCTCCACTTCGCTGACCCTCAACACTGGGGCCCCACAAGGGTGCGTGGAGGCGTGGCCATGCACGCCTCCAACTCATTCATCAAGTTTGCAAACGACACAACAGTGGTGGGCTTGACACCTACAGCACCCAATGTCACAGGAAGGCCAAAAAGATCATCAAAGACAACAACCACCCAAGCCACTGCCTGTTCACACCGCCACCATCCGGAAGGCGAGGTCAGTACAGGTGCATCAAAGCTGGGACCGAGAGACTGAAAAACAGCTTCTATCTCAAGGCCATCAGACTGCTAAAAAGCCTTCACTAACTCAGAGAGGCTGCTGCCTACATGGAGACCCAATCACTGGACACTTTAACAAATGGATCACTAGTCACTTTAAACAATGGATCACTAGTCACTTTAAACAATGGATCACTAGTCACTTTAAACAATGGATCACTAGTCACTTTAAACAATGGATCACTAGTCACTTTAAACCACATATGTCAGAGTCAAGGCCCGCGGGCCACATCCGGCCCGCAAGAAGGTTTTTTACGGCCCCTGGGATGATCTTGATTTATTATTAGAACCGGCCCGCAGCAAGCCGGCAGCCCGCAGATCTTTTACACGCACCAATACTACATTTCCCACAATGCAAAGGTGACGCACCGAGCAGTAGGCTGCTTCATTTCAATATTTATTGGCACAGCAGTCGTCAGCATCACAGTAAAATTAACTTTCAGATACCCATCAAAAATGGCAAAACGGAAGGTGGATACTGAGAACCGGGGGTTTCAAACAAGGTGGGAGTCGGAGTATATGTTCACGAAGGTAGCTGGAAAACCTGTGTGTCTTCTGTGTGGAGAAAGTGTGGCGGTACTGAAAGAGTATAATCTGAGACGACATTATGAAACGAAACACGCGGACACACACGCGGACGCAACTGTCAAGGCCAGTTTTATTTTGGCAGAAGAGATCGCTAAATCAGCCCGGCCATTTACGGAGGGGGATTTCATCAAAAACTGCATGATTAAAGTTTGTGACGAAGTTTGCCCAGAAAAAAGGCAACTCTTTTTAAATGTGAGTCTGAGCAGAAACACCATTGCCGAGAGAGTAGACCAGTTGTCCATCAATCTAAAAGAGCAGCTTGTGAAAAAGGGAAAAGATTTTATTGCATATTCCTTGGCTGTGGATGAGAGCACCGACATTTCTGACATTGCCCAGTTGTCAATTTTCATCCGCGGAGTGGACTCCAACCTAAGCGTGACAGAGGAGTTTTTGGCTTTACGTCCTATGCATGGCACAACTACGGGGCATGATTTGTATGAAGAGGTGTCAAGATGTGTAAATGAGATGGAGCTGCCTTGGGAAAAACTCGTGGGTTTGACAACCGACGGAGCACCTGCGATGTGTGGACACAGGAGCGGACTGGTGGCGAAGATACGGGAAAAGATGCAAGAGGAAAACGCGACAGGTGAGCTGACAGCTTATCATTGTATCATACACCAGGAAGCGTTGTGCGGTAAAGCCTTGAAAATGGAGCATGTAATGAGCATCATCACGCGCACAGTTAACTTTATCAGAGCCAAAGGTTTGAATCACCGCCAGTTCAAGGCATTTCTGACGGAGTTAGAAACGGAGCATGGTGATTTGCCTTATCACACAGAGGTGCGATGGCTAAGCCAGGGAAAGGTGCTTCAAAGATGTTTCGAGCTTCGTGAGGAGATTTGTCTGTTCTTGGACAGCAAAGGGAAAGACACAACACAACTCCGAGACGAAATGTTTCTGTGTGAAATGGCTTTTCTGTGTGACATTACGAGTCATCTGAATGCAATAAACTTGCAGCTGCAGGGTCGGGATCGTGTCATCTCTGATATGTACAGTACAGTGAAGGCATTTAAAACCAAACTGACTCTGTGGGAGACGCAGATGCGGAAAGAAAATTTGAGCCACTTTCCCAGCTGCCAGACCATGAAAGAGAAGCTCTCTACCAGTGCGTTCCCGAGCACACAGTTGGCTGATAAAATAGGTATGCTTGCCGCTGACTTTCGACGCCGATTTGCTGACTTTGAAGCACAAAAAAGCAGGTTGGAACTGCTCGGTAACCCATTTGCTGTTGACGTGGAAAGCTCACCACCAAACCTCCAAATGGAGTTGATTGACCTCCAATGCAATGATGCACTGAGGGCAAAATATGCGGCAGTGGGTGCTGCGGAGTTCGCCCGTTTCCTCCCCGGCACAATGCCCCAGCTGCGCATCCAGGCTGCTCAAACGTTGTCTATGTTTGGCAGCACATACCTGTGTGAACAACTGTTTTCTTTGATGAACCTGAACAAAACATCACACAGAAGTCGACTTACTGCTGAACACCTCCACTCAATTCTGAGGATTTCTTCAGCTCAGAGCCTTACCCCGAACATTGATGAACTTGTGGAAAAGATGGGACACCACCAAGTATCACCCTCAACCTCAAACAAGTGAACATTACTGTGCAATCACATATTTAGAGTTTTTACTCAGTTCAAGTTTAAAAGTTAAAATTTAATATTTGTTTTCACTGCATGTTACTTCTCCTTAAACAAAGTGTTGTTTTTGATTAATAGATTTTTGCACTTTATTTTTTTGTATTTCAATCCAATTATATTTTAAAAATATTTCAGTTGAGTGGATGATAGAAAATTGCTATTATTGTTTTTTCTTTGAAGTAAATTTAGCCCACTTTTGCTAAAATAGAAAATATAGTCTACTGATGGTGCCTTGAATACCGGTTTCTTTCATTTAATGTTCATGTTATGGGGATATTTATATAAAGGAAATTTGTCTTTTGTGTCTGTTGAAAATTAAAGATTACTGACAGAGCCATAAGAAAATATTGCTTTATTTATCTGATCATATTGTAATATATTTGTTAGGTTTTCAGTAGGTTCAATTAGGTTCACTAGACTATATGCGTCATTTAAAAAATTTTCAATGAACATTCGAACAGTCCGGCCCTCGTCTTGTAGCTGATTTTTTTATTTGGCCCTCCGTCCATTTGACTTTGACACCCCTGCTTTAAACAATGGATCACTAGTCACTTTAAACAATGGATCACTAGTCACTTTAAACAATGGATCACTAGTCACTTTAAACAATGGATCACTAGTCACTTTAAACAATGGATCACTAGTCACTTTAAACAATGGATCACTAGTCACTTTAAACAATGGATCACTAGTCACTTTAAACAATGGATCACTAGTCACTTTAAACAATGGATCACTAGTCACTTTAATAAATGGATCACTAGTCACTTTAAACAATGGATCACTAGTCACTTTAAACAATGGATCACTAGTCACTTTAAACAATGGATCACTAGTCACTTTAAACAATGGATCACTAGTCACTTTAAACAATGGATCACTAGTCACTTTAAACAATGGATCACTAGTCACTTTAAACAATGGATCACTAGTCACTTTAAACAATGGATCACTAGTCACTTTAAACAATGGATCACTAGTCACTTTAAACAATGGATCACTAGTCACTTTAAACAATGGATCACTAGTCACTTTAAACAATGGATCACTAGTCACTTTAAACAATGGATCACTAGTCACTTTAAACAATGGATCACTAGTCACTTTAAACAATGCCATTTTAATAATGTCTACATGTCTTGTATTACTCATATCATATGTATATACTGTAATTTTATACCATCTACTGCACCTTGCCGATGCCACGCGGCCATCGCTCATCTGTACCTATTCTCATTCACCCCTTTTAGATTTGTGTTTATTAGGTAGTTGTTGGGGAATTGTTAAGATTATACAGTGCCTTGCGAAAGTATTCGGCCCCCTTGAACTTTGCGACCTTTTGCCACATTTCAGGCTTCAAACATAAAGATATAAAACTGTATTTTTTTGTGAAGAATCAACAACAAGTGGGACACAATCATGAAATGGAACGACATTTATTGGATATTTCAAACTTTTTTAACAAATCAAAAACTGAAAAATTGGGCGTGCAAAATTATTCAGCCCCCTTAAGTTAATACTTTGTAGCGCCACCTTTGCTGCGATTACAGCTGTAAGTCGCTTGGGGTATGTCTCTATCAGTTTTGCACATCGAGAGACTGAAATTTTTTCCCATTCCTCCTTGCAAAACAGCTCGAGCTCAGTGAGGTTGGATGGAGAGCATTTGTGAACAGCAGTTTTCAGTTCTTTCCACAGATTCTCGATTGGATTCAGGTCTGGACTTTGACTTGGCCATTCTAACACCTGCATATGTTTATTTTTGAACCATTCCATTGTAGATTTTGCTTTATGTTTTGGATCATTGTCTTGTTGGAAGACAAATCTCCGTCCCAGTCTCAGGTCTTTTACAGACTCCATCAGGTTTTCTTCCAGAATGGTCCTGTATTTGGCTCCATCCATCTTCCCATCAATTTTAACCATCTTCCCTGTCCCTGCTGAAGAAAAGCAGGCCCAAACCATGATGCTGCCACCACCATGTTTGACAGTGGGGATGGTGTGTTCAGCTGTGTTGCTTTTACGCCAAACATAATGTTTTGCATTGTTGCCAAAAAGTTCAATTTTGGTTTCATCTGACCAGAGCACCTTCTTCCACATGTTTGGTGTGTCTCCCAGGTGGCTTGTGGCAAACTTTAAACAACACTTTTTATGGATATCTTTAAGAAATGGCTTTCTTCTTGCCACTCTTCCATAAAGGCCAGATTTGTGCAATATACGACTGATTGTTGTCCTATGGACAGAGTCTCCCACCTCAGCTGTAGATCTCTGCAGTTCATCCAGAGTGATCATGGGCCTCTTGGCTGCATCTCTGATCAGTCTTCTCCTTGTATGAGCTGAAAGTTTAGAGGGACGGCCAGGTCTTGGTAGATTTGCAGTGGTCTGATACTCCTTCCATTTCAATATTATCGCTTGCACAGTGCTCCTTGGGATGTTTAAAGCTTGGGAAATCTTTTGTATCCAAATCTGGCTTTAAACTTCTTCACAACAGTATCTCGGACCTGCCTGGTGTGTTCCTTGTTCTTCATGATGCTCTCTGCGCTTTTGACGGACCTCTGAGACTATCACAGTGCAGGTGCATTTATACGGAGACTTGATTACACACAGGTGGATTGTATTTATCATCATTAGTCATTTAGGTCAACATTGGATCATTCAGAGATCCTCACTGAACTTCTGGAGAGAGTTTGCTGCACTGAAAGTAAAGGGACTGAATAATTTTGCACACCCAATTTTTCAGTTTTTGATTTGTTAAAAAAGTTTGAAATATCCAATAAATGTCGTTCCACTTCACGATTGTGTCCCACTTGTTGTTGATTCTTCACAAAAAAATACAGTTTTATATCTTTATGTTTGAAGCCTGAAATGTGGCAAAAGGTCGCAAAGTTCAAGGGGGCCGAATACTTTCGCAAGGCACTGTATATTACTGTCAGAAACTAGAATCACAAGCATTTCACTACACTCTCATTAACATATGCTAATCACGTGTATGTGACCAATAACATATGATTTGTTTTGAATAGGGTAGTGGAAGGAAGCCCACTGGCAGACAGTGGGAGAAGATGGAACGAGGTGGATTGTTGCCGACATTCTGTAAATCTTCTCATCAATTATTATTTATTTTTTTTATCTCAATACAGCTTTTATGTTTCTAGAATCTGTTATGAACATAACGGACAACGTTTTTTGTTGACTTTACCCTTTGCAAATGTTTTATTTTAATTTTAAATTGCGATGTTTAGAAGGAGAACATAGGTGAATTGAGTTATTGCACACGTGCAGTTCACAGAGTAGTCGTTCCCTAACGGAAATATGCAAATGTGTAATAGAATGAGCCAATAGGATATCGCCAGCGCGTGCTTGAGGAGAAGTGCTAAGCATCCTGTGAGAGAGATGCTGGAATAGGCTAATGGCTGATGCTAGCACCTGCTAAATGGTTGGAGTCCAATGACTCTTCTGGAGGGATGCGAAAGCAGTACTACTCTTAAAACAAACCCTCAACATCTAGTAGGCAGCAGCTATCTATCTAAATAGATATTTTACAGACGCCATTTTTTGAGGTGTTTGAGGTGACACAAAACACAGGTTTTTCACTCTGCGCCCTTTCTCCTTTCCCAGGGTCACCTCTCCTGGTCCTTCTCCTCCCTGCTCCTCTTCCAGTAATGTGAGGGGTCACCTCTCCTGGTCCTTTTTCCTTTCCCAGGGTCACCTCTCCTGGTCCTTCTCCTTCCCCAGGGTCTCCTGGTCCTTCTCCTCCCCCAGGGTCTCCCCGGTCCTTCTCCTCCCCCAGGGTCTCCTGGTCCTTCTCCTCCCCCAGGGTCTCCTGGTCCTTCTCCTCTCCCAGGGTCTCCTGGTCCTTCTCCTCCCCCAGGGTCTCCCCGGTCCTTCTCCTCCCCCAGGGTCTCCTGGTCCTTCTCCTCCCCCAGGGTCTCCTGGTCCTTCTCCTCCCCCAGGGTCTCCTGGTCCTTCTCCTCCCCCAGGGTCTCCTGGTCCTTCTCCTCCCCCAGGGTCTCCCCGGTCCTTCTCCTCCCCCAGGGTCTCCTGGTCCTTCTCCTCCCCCAGGGTCTCCTGGTCCTTCTCCTCCCCCAGGGTCTCCTGGTCCTTCTCCTCCCCCAGGGTCTCCTGGTCCTTCTCCTCCCCACTCCTCTTCCAGTCATGTGAGGGATGGCAGGATAATCATACCTGAATACACAGAACAAAAATATAAACACAACATGCAGCAATTTCAAAGATTTTACAAGAGAGTTACAGCTCATATAAGGAAATCAGTAGATTGAAATAAATGCATGAGGCCCTAATCTATGGATGTCACATGACTGGGAACACAGATATGCATCTGTTGGTCACAGATACCTTTAAAAAAAAAAAGCAGGGGCGTGGATTCAGATAACCAATCCGTATCTGGTGTGACGCCCATTTGCCTCATGCAGCGCAACACATCTCCTTTGCATAGAGTTGATCAGGCTGTTGATTGTGGCCTGTGGAAATGTTGTCCCGTGTTGTGTGAAGTTTACCGGATGTTGTCAGGAACTGGAACACGCTGTCGTACACGTCGATCAAGAGCATCCCGAACATGCTCAATGGGTGACATGTCAGGTGAGTACGCAGGCCATGGAAGAACTGGGAAATGTTCAGCTTCCAGGAATGTCTTGCGACATGGGGCTGTGCATTATCATGTTGAAATATGAGGCGATGGCGTCGGATGAATGGTATGACAATGGGCCTCAGGATCTCGTCACGGTATCTCTGTGCATTCAAATTGCTATCAAGAAAAATAAACTGTGTTCATTGTCCGTAGCTTACGCCGAGACATACCTTAACCCCACCGCCACCATGGGGCACTCTGTTTACAACGTTGACATCAGCAAACCTCTCGCCCACATAACGCCATACACGCTGTCTGCCATCTGTCCAGTACTTCTCCAGTGGCCATCGAAGGTGAGCATTTTCCCACTGAATTGGGTCACGACATCAAACTGCAGTCAGGTCAAGACCCTGAAGAGGACGACAAGCACGCAGATGAGCTTCCCTGAGACGGTTTAATTTTAATTTTTTATTTTACCTCCTTTTTCTCCCCAATTTCATGGTATCCAATTGTTAGTAGCTACTATCTTGTCTCATCACTACAACTCCCGTACGGGCTCGGGAGAGACGAAGGTCGAAAGTCATGCGTCATCCAAAACACAACCCAACCAAGCCGCACTGCTTCTTAACACAGCGCGCATCCAACCCAGAAGCCAACTGCACCAATGTGTCGGAGGAAACACCGTGCCCCTGGCGAACTTGGTTAGCATGCACTGCGCCCGGCCCACCACAGGAGTCGCTGGTGCGCAATGAGACAAGAATAACCCTACCGACCAAACCATCCCTAACCCGGATGATACTAGGCCAATTGTGCGTAGCCCCATGGACCTCCCGGTCGCGGCCGGTTGCGACAGAACCTGGGCGCGAACCCAGAGTCTCTGGTGGCACAGCTAGCGCTACAGTGCAGTGCCCCTGAGACGGTTTCTGACAGTTTGTGCAGAAATTCCTCGGTTGTGCAAAACCACAGTTTCAACAGCTGTCAGGGTGGCTGGTCTCAGATGATCTCGCAGTAGATGAAGCCGAATGTGGGGGTCCTGGGCTGGCGAGGTTATATGTGGTCTGCGGTTGTGAGGCCGGTTGGATATACTGCCAAATTCTGCAGAACGACATTGGAGGCAGCTTACAGTAGAGAAATAAAAATGAAATGATCTCGCAATAGTGCTGGTGGACATTCCTGCAGTCAGCATGACGATTGCATACTCCCTCAAAACTTGAGACATCTGTGACATTGTGTTGTGTGACAAAACTGCACATTTCAGAGTGCCCTGTTATTGTCCCCAGCACAAGGTGCACCTGTGTAATAATCATACTGTTTACTCAGCTTCTTGATTATGCCACACCTGTCAGGTGGATGGATTATCTTGGCAAAGGAGAAATGCTCACTAACAGGGATGTAAACACATTTATGCACAACATTATAGAGAAATAAGCTTCTTGTGTATATAGTAAGTAACTACTTAAAAAGGCAGACTAACTAAACGGGGCACAGAGATATATACACAAATAACTGTGGTTGTTTTAGCAAGGCTACTTAAAAATCAAGAGCCATGGCTTGTATATACATAACAAACGTGAGAATTTGTTACTGCATAGAACATTTCTGAGAACATTACATATTTTATTTCAGCTTTACATGTTACATTTATATTTTTGTTCATTGTAAAGAAGAAATATTGAAAGCAGCCATGACCACACACCGGATCCAGCACACTTTAGTATCGTCAGGCCTTTCACCCTTTATATTCAGACACATGCTGCTGATAGCTTTCATGCTGCTCACAGTTGTGTTGGGGGTATTTAGAGCCTTCACGCAGACATGGGAACACAAAGTGAGAGATACTGGGTACTGCAGGCCTGTCTAATAATGATCCTAGAACAGTTTGCAGTTGCATGTTATTATGGTATCTGCTTGTTAGGTTGTTAAGATCTGATGCCTGTCAGATGAAGGTGTTTACCGCTGTCTCCTCTTCTCTTCTGTCCTATATTCAGCCCTTCTATCCTCCATCCTGTCCTCTATCCTCTCCTTCTCTGTCCAAAATTCAATCCTTCTATCCTCTTCTCCACTTCTCTCAACATTGTTCTTCCCCTTGTTTCTTTCCTAATCTTCTTCTCTCCTCTCTCCTCCTCTTCTTCTCTGCTCCTCTTCTCTTCCTCTCTACTCCTCTTCTCTCTTCCTCTCTACTCTCTACTCCTCTTCTCTCCTCCTCCCTCCTCTTCTCTCCTCCCCCCTCCTCCCTCCTCCCTCCCCTTCTCCTCCTCTCTACTCCGCTGCTCCCCTTCTCTCCTCCTCTGCTCCTCCTCCTCTCTGCTCCTCTTCTCTCCTCCTCTCTACTCCTCTTCTCTCCCCCTGGACCCTCTCGGCTCATCTTCTCTCTGACTCCTCTCCTACCACCTCCCCTCTTCTCATACACCTCTCTTGGTATCTTCTCCTCTGCTCTTCTCTCCTCTGTACTCCTCTTCTCTCCGCTCCTTTTCTCCCCTCTCTGCTCCTCTTCTCTACCCTCTGCCCCTCTTCTCTCCTCCTCTCTCCTCCTCTTCTCTCCTCTCTGCCCCTCTCTCCTCTTCTCTCTTCTCTGCTCCTCTTCTCTCCCCTCTGATCATATTCTCTCCTCTCTGCTCATATTCACTCCTCTCTGCTCCTCTTCTCTCCCCTCTGCTCATCTTCTCTCCTCTCTGCTCCTCTTCTCTCCCCTCTGCTCATATTCTCTCCTCTCTGCTCATCTTCACTCCTCTCTGCTCCTCTTCTCTCCTCTCTGCTCCTCTTCTCTCCCCTCTGCTCCTCTTCTCTCCTCTCTGCTCCTCTTCTCTCCCCTCTGCTCATCTTCTCTGCTCATCTTCTCTCCTCCTCTCTGCTCCTCTTCTCTCCTCTCTGCTCCTCTTCTCTCCCCTCTGCTCATCTTCTCTCCCCTCTGATCATCGTTTCTCCTCCTCTCTCCTCCTCTTCTCTCCCCTCTGCTCATCTTCTCTCCTCTTTGCTCATCTTCTCTCCTCACCTTCTCTCCTATCTACTTCCTCTTCTTCTTTGTGTACGCTGGGCTGGGCTGTGGCGGGACCAGTGTGTGTTAACAACGGGGATCTACTGTGCATCTACTGCCATAACAATTCACTATTATTTTATTAACACCCCAAGGAGGTTTGTCAAGGTAAATCAAAAACGTTGTCACTGACGCTGCAACGGTACCAAAACAATCGATACACTTCATCATAAACAACCAGGAACCGGTTGTTTATACATAAACAGACCAATGAATTGCCTCATAAACTATAGAAAGATTAGGAGAACAAGAAAGGTGATTTGTATAATTTTTTGAATGATTTGATACCTGAGGATCAATATGTACCCAGAGAGACAGAGAAACAAAGAAAGGAGAGAGGAGAGAGGTGGGGGTTTTGAAACAACAGCATGTGGGGTGGAGGATTTGATTTATATTCTAATTGATTTGAGGATGCTCCCAGACAGATCTCTCCCAGTCATCTCCTTACATGCAGCAGGCTGTGTCCTACTTTGTCCTGTTCTGTCCTGTCCTTTTCTGTCCTGCTCTGTCCTGTCCTGTTCTGTCCTGTCCTGTTCTGTCCTGTTCTGTCTTGTTCTGCTCTGTCCTGCTCTGCCCTGTTCTGTCCTGTCCTGCTCTGTCCTGTTCTGTCCTGTCCTGCTCTGTCCTGTTCTGCTCTGTCCTGTTCTGCTCTGTCCTGCTCTGTCATGTTCTGTCCTGTCCTGCTCTGTCCTGTTCTGTCCTGTTCTGTCCTGTCCTGCTCTGTCCTGTTCTGTCTTGTTCTGCTCTGTCCTGTTCTGTTCTGCTCTGTCCTATTCTTACCTCTCCTGTCCTGCTCTGTCCTGTTCTGTCCTGTCCTGTTCTATCCTGTCCTGCTCTGTCCTGTTCTGTTCTGCTCTGTCCTGTTGTGTTCTGTTCTGTCCTATTCTGACCTGTCCTGACCTGCTCTGTCTTGTTCTGCTCTGTCCTGTTGTGTTCTGTTCTGTCCTATTCTGACCTGTCCTGACCTGCTCTGTCTTGTTCTGCTCTGTCCTGTTCTGCTCTGTCCTATTCTGACCTGTCCTGTCCTGCCCTGTTCTGTCCTGTCCTGTCCTGCTCTGTCCTGTTCTGTCCTGACCTGTTCTGTTCTGTTCTGTTCTGTTCTGTCCTGACCTTTCCTGCCCTGTTCTGTCCTACTCTGTCCTGTCCTGTCCTGTTCTGTCCTGTCTTGTACTGGTCAAATCAGCATCAGCTTGGTCTTGGCTGCTCTTCATTTGTCATCTTCCCAGGAGCAGGGGGAATGACAATATATTTATCAGCTGAGGAGAGAAGCCAATAGGTTCAACAGCCGAGGAGAGGAGCCAATAGGTTCAGCAGCCGAGGAGAGGAGCCAATAGGTTCAGCAGCCGAGGAGAGGAGCCAATAGGTTCAGCAGCTGAGGAGAGGAGCCAATATAGGTTCAGCAGACGAGGAGAGAAGCCAATATAGGTTCAACAGCCGAGGAGAGGAGCCAATAGGTTCAGCAGCCGAGGAGAGGAGCCAATAGGTTCAACAGCCGAGGAGAGGAGCCAATAGGTTCAGCAGCCGAGGAGAGAAGCCAATAGGTTCAGCAGACGAGGAGGGGAGCCAATAGGTTCAGCAGCCGAGGAGAGAAGCCAATAGGTTCAGCAGCCGAGGAGAGGAGCCAATAGGTTCAGCAGCCGAGGAGAGGAGCCAATAGGTTCAGCAGCCGAGGAGAGGAGCCAATAGGTTCAACAGCCGAGGAGAGGAGCCAATAGGTTCAACAGCCGAGGAGAGAAGCCAATAGGTTCAACAGCCGAGGAGAGAAGCCAATAGGTTCAACAGCCGAGGAGAGGAGCCAATAGGTTCAACAGCCGAGGAGAGGCGACTGATTTACGACGGGAGGGTGACCTCTGGGTTGGGAGATGGGCAGTGGCTCTCCACGGTAAGCTATTGGCACTTGACAAAGTGCATGAAGCAGAATGAATTTACTTCTCTTTTCCTCAATCAACAGCAGCCACTGCCCTGACCCCCATCCTGACTGCTATAACAAGATCTGCCATCTCGGGAGGCTGAAAAATGTACTGTCACGTCTACGTTTCAATGTGATCTCAAGTGAGCTCTCCTTTCACCTTCAGTGGAGCAGGTGGCTGGTAACCTGGTCGGCTGGGAAGCACACACACACACACACACACACACACAACCCCCTCCAACACACACACACTACCATCCCCCCCAACACACACACACACACAACCCCCCCAACACACACACACTACCATCCCCCCCAACACACACACACACACACAACCCTCCCCCAACACACACACTACCATCCCCCCAACACACACACACACACAACCCCCTCCCCCCCAACACACACACTACCATCCCCCCAACACACACACACACACAACCCCCCCCCCCCCCCCCCACAACACACACACAACCCCCCCCCCCCCCCATCCCCCAACACACACACACACACAACCCCCCCCCCCCCCCCCCCCAACACACACACAGACACACCCACACATCTACACACTGATGACAGTGTTTGGAGGCGACGGCAGTACAATAAGCCTGGTTGTTTATATGCCATGGTATAAACCTTCCCCTCGTCTAGCTAGTCTGGGCTCCCGAGTGGCGCAGCGGTCTAAGGCGCTGCCTTTTAGTGCAAGAAGCGTCACTGCAGGTCCTGGTTCGAATCCGGGCAGAATCACGTCCGGGTGTGATTGGGAGTCCCATGGGGTGTCGATCGGATTTGGACGGTGTAGACCGTCATTGTAAATAAGAACTTGTTCCTTACGGACTTGCCTAGTTAAATAAAGGTAGAACCCCCAAAACTAAAGAAGAAAAAGAAATAGCTGGTGACCATACTGTAGGGTTTGGAAATGGCATCATACTGTATGGTGGAATGTATTAGGCCTAGCTCAATCAGCACATTCATTCATTCATGTAATTGTGTTGTAGTGTTTCTTTATTCTCACTACTGTCATATCAGCTTTATTGTCCTAAAAACACACACAGTTTAGGACAATATTATCAGTGTAACAATAAAGATCCTAAAAAACACATTATGACGATCACATTATAAATGTGTACCTTCTCAAAACGTTTTTTTTGTTTTGGGGGTTTTACATGTCATTGCTCTCCGGTGAGTTCACTGGGTCGTCGTCACCACGTTGTCAGGCGAGACACAGTGTGTTATAATTGAAAATTAAAGATAACCGTTTTAAAAGGCCCATAAGCCACTGTGACATTGATCAGGCCATAAAAGCTGTTCTCCGGGGGATAGAGGCCGTGTGTGGAGAAGGGGCAGGCGAGGGGGGGTACTCAGACCTGATGCAGCAGTAACCAAACAGCACGTAACACTACGATTCATAACAGTACTATTACACCGTTATTAGTAGCAGTTCGTCACAGTACGCTTAAAATAAACAAGCGGGGCCTGGAGCAGAAAATAAATCTACAAAAGTAAAGGTAGGTTCAATATTTCTGAACTTGCTCTGCATAATGTAAAAGGTCATGGCATGTATATCAACAACTATCGTTTGATAGTTTTATCTGGCCTCTGGTTATATTTTTTTATATTTTTTTATATATATATATAAAAAAGGAAAATTCCAACCGCTGCTTCTTTAACTTTGAGTTCTCCTCCTCATCCTCCTCATCCTCTTCATCCTCTTCATCCGTGCATCACAGCCCTTCTCAGTCTCTCTCTCATCAGAAGTTATGGGCCGTGTCCATTGAGGAGAAAGGGATGTTATTCCCCTGTCACCCTCAGTTGCTCCCCCCCCCCCCCCCCCCCCAGCCTGAACTACCGTCCCCCCCCACCCCCACGGTCTGATCTACGGCACCCCCCCCAGGGAAGAAGTGTCTTGATACACCATTGGTTTAGAGTGCTTTCACCTCGCCGCTATTCTATCCCTGCACCCCCTCCACCTCCCGGGGGGGGGGGGGGGGCTGAACAAGCAGCGTGGTGGGCGGGGGGGGACAGGAGAGGTCACCCCCATGGGAGTGGTAGAGGAGCAAGGACATAACGGGTAGCTGAGTGATGCCCTTGATTAGGACCGAAAGAGGAGGGGACCTGGATTTAAAGGAGCTCTGCTCCCCAAGGCTTTATTCAGGTCGAGGTTGGCTAGCTAGAGAGCGACGCCATCTTGAGAAACGAGAGAGAGAGAGAGAGAGAGACAGAGAGAGAGAGAGACAGAGAGAGAGACAGAGAGAGAGAGAGACAAGGCAAGAAGGGCATTCTATGCCATTAAAAGGAACATACATTTCAACATACCAATTAGGATTTGGCTAAAAATACTTGAATCAGTCATAGAGCCCATTGCCCTTTATGGTTGTGAGGTCTGGGGTCCGCTCACCAACCAAGACTTCACAAAATGGGACAAACACCAAATTGAGACTCTGCATGCAGAATTCTGCAAAAATATCCTCAGTGTACAACGTAGAACACCAAATAATGCATGCAGAGCAGAATTAGACCGATAACCACTAATTATCAAAATCCAGAAAAGAGCCGTTAAATTCTACAACCACCTAAAAGGAAGCGATTCCCAAACCTTCCACAACAAAGCCATCACCTACAGAGAGATTAACCTGGAGAAGAGTCCCTCCCCTAAGCAAGCTGGTCCTGGGGCTCTGTTCACAAACAAAAACACACCCTACAGAGCCCCAGGACAGCAGCACAATTAGACCCAACCAAATCATGAGAAAACTACAAGATAATTACTTGACACATTGGAAAGAATTAACAAAAGAACAGAGCAAACTAGAATGCTATTTGGCCCTACACAGAGAGTACACAGCGGCAGAATACCTGACCACTGTGACTGACCCAAAATTAAGGAAAGCTTTGACTATGTACAGACTCAGTGAGCATAGCCTTGCTATTGAGAAAGGCCGCCGTAGGCAGACATGGCTCTCAAGAGAAGACACTGCCCACAAAATGAGGTGGAAACTGAGCTGCACTTCCTAACCTCCTGCCCAATGTATGACCATATTAGAGAGACATATTTCCCTCAGATTACACAGATCCACAAAGAATTTGAAAACAAATCCAATTTTGAAAAACTCCCATATCTACTGGGTGAAATTCCACAGTGTGCCATCACAGCAGCAAGATTTGTGACCTG
Organism: Oncorhynchus clarkii lewisi; assembly: GCF_045791955.1. Taxonomy (NCBI): domain Eukaryota; kingdom Metazoa; phylum Chordata; class Actinopteri; order Salmoniformes; family Salmonidae; genus Oncorhynchus; species Oncorhynchus clarkii. Next base: position 7,155,796 of record NC_092147.1, read on the forward strand.
TTGCCACGAGAAAAGGGCAACCAGTGAAGAACACACACCATTGTAAATACAACCCATATTTATGCTTATTTATTTTATCTTGTGTCCTTCACCATTTGTACATTGTTAAAACACCGTATATATAATATTACATTTGTAATGTCTTTATTGTTTTGAAACTTCTGTATGTGTAATGTTTACTGTTCATTTTTATTGTTTATTTTACTTTATATATTCACTTTATATACAGTGCCTTGCGAAAGTATTCGGCCCCCTTGAACTTTGCGACCTTTTGCCACATTTCAGGCTTCAAACATAAAGATATAAAACTGTATTTTTTTGTGAAGAATCAACAACAAGTGGGACACAATCATGAAGTGGAACGACATTTATTGGATATTTCAAACTTTTTTAACAAATCAAAAACTGAAAAATTGGGCGTGCAAAATTATTCAGCCCCCTTAAGTTAATACTTTGTAGCGCCACCTTTTGCTGCAATTACAGCTGTAAGTCGCTTGGGGTATGTCTCTATCAGTTTTGCACATCGAGAGACTGACATTTTTTCCCATTCCTCCTTGCAAAACAGCTCGAGCTCAGTGAGGTTGGATGGAGAGCATTTGTGAACAGCAGTTTTCAGTTCTTTCCACAGATTCTCGATTGGATTCAGGTCTGGACTTTGACTTGGCCATTCTAACACCTAGATATGTTTATTTTTGAACCATTCCATTGTAGATTTTGCTTTATGTTTTGGATCATTGTCTTGTTGGAAGACAAATCTCCGTCCCAGTCTCAGGTCTTTTGCAGACTCCATCAGGTTTTCATCCAGAATGGTCCTGTATTTGGATCCATCCATCTTCCCATCAATTTTAACCATCTTCCCTGTCCCTGCTGAAGAAAAGCAGGCCCAAACCATGATGCTGCCACCACCATGTTTGACAGTGGGCATGGTGTGTTCAGGGTGATGAGCTGTGTTGCTTTTACGCCAAACATAACGTTTTGCATTGTTGCCAAAAAGTTCAATTTTGGTTTCATCTGACCAGAGCACCTTCTTCCACATGTTTGGTGTGTCTCCCAGGTGGCTTGTGGCAAACTTTAAACAACACTTTTTATGGATATCTTTAAGAAATGGCTTTCTTCTTGCCACTCTTCCATAAAGGCCAGATTTGTGCAATATACGACTGATTGTTGTCCTATGGACAGAGTCTCCCACCTCAGCTGTAGATCTCTGCAGTTCATCCAGAGTGATCATGGGCCTCTTGGCTGCATCTCTGATCAGTCTTCTCCTTGTATGAGCTGAAAGTTTAGAGGGACGGCCAGGTCTTGGTAGATTTGCAGTGGTCTGATACTCCTTCCATTTCAATATTATCGCTTGCACAGTGCTCCTTGGGATGTTTAAACCTTGGGAAATCTTTTTGTATCCAAATCCGGCTTTAAACTTCTTCACAACAGTATCTCGGACCTGCCTGGTGTGTTCCTTGTTCTTCATGATGCTCTCTGCGCTTTTAACGGACCTCTGAGACTATCACAGTGCAGGTGCATTTATACGGAGACTTGATTACACACAGGTGGATTGTATTTATCATCATTCGTCATTTAGGTCAACATTGGATCATTCAGAGATCCTCACTGAACTTCTGGAGAGAGTTTGCTGCACTGAAAGTAAAGGGGCTGAATAATTTTGCACGCCCAATTTTTCCGTTTTTGATTTGTTAAAAAAGTTTGAAATATCCAATAAATGTCGTTCCACTTCATGATTGTGTCCCACTTGTTGTTGATTCTTCACAAAAAAATACAGTTTTATATCTTTATGTTTGAAGCCTGAAATGTGGCAAAAGGTCGCAAAGTTCAAGGGGGCCAAATACTTTCGCAAGGCACTGTATTATCTACCACTTGCTTTGGCAATGTTAACACATGTTTCCCATGCCAATAAAGCCCTTGAATTGAATGTAATTGAATTGAGAGGGAGAGAGAGAGAAAGAGAGAGGGACAGAGAGAGAGAGAGACAGAGAGAGAGACAGAGAGAGAGAGACAGAGAGACAGACAGACAGAGAGAGGGAGACAGAGAGAGAGACAGAGAGAGAGACAGACAGAGAGACAGACAGAGAGAGAAATCAATGAGATCTACTGGGGCTGATCTACTGGGGCTGATCTACTGGGGCTGATCTGCTGGGGCTGAACTGCTGGGGCTGATCTACTGGGGCTGATCTACTGGGGCTGATCTACTGAGGCTGATCTACTGGGGCTGATCGACTGGGGCTGATCGACTTGGGCTGATCTTACTGAGGCTGATCTATTGGGGCTGATCTACTGGGGCTGATCTACTGGGGCTGCCTCCATTGAGAAGCACCCCTCTCTAGCCAGGTACACTAAACCAATCACTAGCCAGGTACACTAAACAAATCACTAGCCAGGTACACTAAACCAATCATTAGCCAGGTACACTAAACCAATCACTGACCCTGTACACTAAACCAATCACTAGCCATGTACACTAAACCAATCATTAGCCAGGTACACTAAACCAATCACTAGCCAGGTACACTAAACCAATCACTAGCCAGGTACACTAAACGAATCATTAGCCAGGTACACAAAAGTATGGATTGCTGTCTTACCTTGCCCATAGGCTGCCAACATGATAAGGAAACCAATGTATCATTGTGTAACTATCCCTTTAAAACTACTGAAGATGAACCCTCCAGAGCCCAGGACAAATCCACAGTTAGTCTGGGTCTCACCGGCTCCACAGTTAGTCTGGGTCTCACCGGGTCCACAGTTAGTCTGGGTCTCACCGGGTCCACAGTTAGTCTGGGTCTCACCGGGTCCACAGTTAGTCTGGATCAACAGTTAGTCTGGGTCTCACCGGGTCCACATTAAGTATGGATCAACAGTTAGTTTGGGTCTCACTGGGTCCCACAGTCCACACCCACTCCCTGGGTGAAGGAATACATTAATAAATAGATCAACAGATCAACAGATAGCAAAGAGAATGAATAGGAGTCTATGTTGGTTGGCCATCCATCATATATCCATTTACCAAACAGTGGGAGCAGTATGTTTTATACAGTCAGCCTCCTAAGCAGATACAAATTCAACTTTTCCCTTCAATTTGTTATAGCTGACAACTAGCCGTTGTTGTTTCTTTGAATTATGAAAATATTTCTGTAGAAGGATCCGGGAAAACAAATGTGGAAACCGAAACGCTTTAAACAAGTTGGGTATGTACGCATAAACATTCGCAATTAAAGCAAAAACCTGGTCAATATTTCAGAATAGCCGTGTGTGTGTGTGCGCGTGTGTGTGTGTGTGTGTGTGTGTGCGCGTGTGTGTGTGTGTGTGTGTGTGTGTGTGCGCGCGTGTGCGCGTGTGTGTGTGTGTGTGTGTGTGTGTGTGTGCGCGCGTGTGCGCGTGTGTGTGTGTGTGTGTGTGTGTGTGTGCGCGCGTGTGCGCGTGTGTGTGTGTGTGTGTGTGTGTGTGATAAATATGTGGCGGAGAACATTGGAGTGCCGAGGTTACGTTCCCCTCGGAGTGAATGACAGATTTCACCATGATATGGGCCTAAAGCAGAAAAGGGGAATTACATCTTAAAGTTGTTTTGTGTAGCCACAGATCCCACATGTGCCATTCAGAGATGGAGGGAGCGGAGGAGTGAGTGAGAGAAAAAGAGAAGAGAGGAGAGAGAACGAGAGAGAGAGAAAGAGAGAGATGAGAGATAGGAGAAAGAGAGAGGAGGGGAGAGAGAGAGAGAGAGAGAGAGAGAGAGAGAGAGAGAGAGAGAGAGAGAGAGATGAGAGATGAGAGATAGGAGACAGAGAGAGGAGGGGAGAGAGAGAGAAAGAGATGAGAGAGAGGAGAAAGAGAGAGAAGAGGAGAAAGAGAGAGAACGAGAGAGAGAGAGAGAGAGAGAGAGAGAGAGAGAGAGAGAGAGAGAGAGATATGAGAGATAGGAGAAAGAGAGAGGAGGGGAGAGAGAGAGGAGAGGAGAAAGAGAGAGGAGATGAGAGAGAGAGAGAGAATGAGATGAGATAGAGGAGAAAGAGAGAGAACGAGAGAGAGAGAGAGAGAGAGAGAGAGAGAGAGAGAGAGAGATGAGAGATAGAAGAAAGAGAGAGGAGGGGAGAGAGAGAGAGGAGAGGAGAAAGAGAGAGGAGAGGAGAGAGAGAGAGAAAGAGATGAGAGACAGGAGAAAGTGATGAGAGACTCAGACACAAAGCGAGGATGAAGGAATGTAAATACATAGCAAACCAATAGCACATTTGGCCCAAGCTGTTTGTTTGGCTATTTACACTGTAGACTACAATCAAATCATATGTGAAGAATGCAACAAAGATGCAGAATCATCTGGCCAAGTGCATAAAGTTCCCTCGGCGCTCACAACAAGCAACCTCTGACCAAAGTCCCTCTACTTCTATTAGAGCTGGAAAGTATGAATCAGACACCTTACTGATAGCAACAGCTCATGGTCCTCCTGGAATCAGGTAGGTTTTTTTGACTAAATGGAGGAACATAATCAGAGAAATGTTGATGAACGTCTTGCTCGAGCTGTGTATGCAACTGGTTCACCTCTGATGCTCATAGGCAATGTGTACTGGAAGATATTTCTGAATGTTCTTCACCCAGCATACACCCCTCCAACCAGACATTCTTTATCTACTCATTTGCTGGGTAAAGAGTTCAACAGAGTTCAAGTGAAGTTCAAGCAAATTATAGAGAAAGCAGACTGTATTGCAATCATCTCTGATGGGTGGTCGAATGTTTGTGGGCAAGGAATAATTAACTACATCATCTCCACCCCTCAGCCAGTATTCTACAAGAGCACAGACACAAAGGACAACAGACACACCAGTCTCTACATTGCAGATGAGCTGAAGGCAGTCATCAATGACCTCGGACCACAGAAGGTATTTGCACTGCTGACAGACAATACTGCGAACATGAAGGCTGCTTGGTCTAAAGTGGAGGAGTCCTACCCTCACATCACACCCATTGGCTGTGCTGCTCATGCATTGAATCTGCTCCTCAAGAACATCATGGCACTGAAAACAATGGATACCCTCTACAAGAGAGCGAAGGAAATTGTTAGGTATGTGAAGGGTCATCCAGTTATCGCAACAGTCTACCTCACCAAGCAAAGTGAGAAGAATAAAAGCACCACATTGAAGCTGCCCAGCAACACCCATTGGGGTGGTGTTGTCATCATGTTTGACAGTCTCCTGGAGGGGAAGGAGTCTCTCCAAGAAATTGTCATATCACAGTCTGCCAATATGGACAGCCCCATCAAGAGGATCCTCCTGGATGATGTATTTTGGGAGAGAGTGGTAAGCAGCCTGAAACTCCTGAAACCTATAGCAGAAGCCATTGCGATAGACAATTGAGGGAGACAATGCCATCCTGTCTGATGTTCAGACTCTGCTTGCAGAGGAAACTGAAGTTCTGAAATACATCAAAAAGCGTGAAGACTTCTGCCTGAAGCCCATCCACACCGCAGCGTACATGTTGGATCCCAAGTATGCTGGCAAGAACATCCTGTCTGGTGCAGAGATCAACAAGACCTATGGTGTCATCACTACCGTGTCTCAACACCTTGGCCTGGATGAGGGCAAGATTCTTGGCAGTCTGGCGAAGTACACTTCCAAGCAAGGGCTTTGGAATGGAGATGCAATATGGTAGTCGTGCCAACACATCTCATCAGCCACCTGGTGGAAGGGACTTTGTGGATCTGAGGCTCTTTCCCCTGTTGCCTCCATCATCCTCCAAATACCACCAACATCAGTCGCCTCAGAGCACAACTGGTCCTTGTTTGGGAACACACTCACCAAAGCACGCAACAGGCTGACCAATACAAGGGTTGAAAAATTGGTGGCCATCCGGGCAAATTTGAGGCTTTTTGAGCCTGACAACGAGCCATCCTCAACAAGGTTGAAAAGTGACAGTGAAGATGAGGCGGTCCAGGGAGAAGACATGGAAGCCTGAGAGGAAGACAATCAAAGCTTTAGTTTCTAGACTATCATTTTACAGATGTATGTTGAAAATGTTTTTGGGAGATGCGATGGCTCATTGGGGATCATTCAATATTCCCTTTCTTTTGTTGTTCAGTGAAATCATCCCATGTGAAGAGTCAACTCATTTAATTAAAGTTAAATTCATAACTAAATTGTTTTTAAAAATTTATATTGGAAGGATTTAATCATTTGCAATTATGTTTATTTATAATAATGTAAAAGGCTTACGTTTCTGTCTCCATATGATAAGGTAAATATATCTAATGCAAACAGAATCTACATTTAAATGGTATTAATAATAATTTGCATATTTTTCTGTTAATTCCCCTTTATTCCCGTTAAGTCCCATATATTCCCGTTAATTCCCACGGAATGTTTCCACCTCTGAATATTCCCCAAAATGTGCAACCCTAACCATGCCACAGACCCAATAAACAACGCCTCGGTCCAAATCACAAGGCCCTGATACAACGCCACAGACCTACTAAACAACGCCTCGGTCCAAATCACAAGGCCCTGATACAACGCCACAGACCTACTAAACGACGGCGGAGCAAACCAAAGCTCAACGCATACATCCGCCAAGGTCACCTCCAGTTATATGTCAATCATTGTGGACGAGGTGATGTCTCAAATTAGGAGAGGGCAGGAAACAGAAAGAATGAAGTGAGAAGGGAAGTGAGAAAGGAAGTGAGTAAGGAGGTGAGAAGAGAAGAGAGAAAGGAAGTGAGTAAGGAGGTGAGAAGAGAAGAGAGAAAGGAAGTGAGTAAGGAAGTGAGAAGGGAAGAGAGAAAGGAAGTGAGTAAGGAGGTGAGAAGAGAAGAGAGAAAGGAAGTGAGTAAGGAAGTGAGAAGGGAAGAGAGAAAGGAAGTGAGTAAGGAGGTGAGAAGAGAAGAGAGAAAGGAAGTGAGTAAGGAAGTGAGAAGGGAAGAGAGAAAGGGAGTGAGTAAGGAAGTGAGAAGGGAAGAGAGAAAGGAAGTGAGTAAGGAGGTGAGAAGAGAAGAAAGGAAGTGAGTAAGGAAGTGAGAAGGGAAGAGAGAAAGGAAGTGAGTAAGGAAGTGAGAAGGGAAGAGAGAAAGGAAGTGAGTAAGGAGGTGAGAAGGGAAGAGAGAAAGGAAGTGAGTAAGGAGGTGAGAAGGGAAGAGAGAAAGGAAGTGAGAAGGGAAGAGAGAAAGGAAGTGAGTAAGGAGGTGAGAAGAGAAGAGAGAAAGGAAGTGAGTAAGGAGGTGAGAAGAGAAGAGAGAAAGGAAGTGAGTAAGGAAGTGAGAAGGGAAGAGAGAAAGGAAGTGAGTAAGGAGGTGAGAAGAGAGAAAGGAAGTGAGTAAGGATGTGAGAAGAGAAGAGAGAAAGGAAGTGATTAAGGAAGTGAGAAAGGAAGTGAGAAAGGAAGTGAGAAGGGAAGAGAGAAAGGAAGTGAGTAAGGAGGTGAGAAAGGAAGTGAGTAAGGAAGTGAGAAGGGAATAGAGAAACGAAGTGAGTAAGGAGGTGAGAAAGGAAGTGAGTAAGGAAGTGAGAAGGGAAGAGAGTAAGGAAGTGAGTAAGGAAGTGAGAAAGGATGTGAGAAGGGAAGAGAGTAAGGAAGTGAGAAGGGAAGAGAGAAAGGAAGTGAGTAAGGAAGTGAGAAGGGAAGAGAGAAAGGAAGTGAGTAAGGAGGTGAGAAGAGAAGAGAGAAAGGAAGTGAGTAAGGAGGTGAGAAGAGAAGAGAGAAAGGAAGTGAGTAAGGAAGTGAGAATGGAAGTGAGAAAGGAAGTGAGTAAGGAAGTGAGAAGGGAAGAGAGAAAGGAAGTGAGTAAGGAGGTGAGAAGAGAAGAGAGAAAGGAAGTGAGTAAGGAAGTGAGAAGGGAAGAGAGAAAGGAAGTGAGTAAGGATGTGAGAAGGGAAGAGTGAAAGGAAGTGAGAAGGGAAGAGAGAAAAGAAGTGAGAAGGAAAGGGAGAAAGGAAGTGATTTTGCATTGTCTGAACTTCTGAGGCTTCTTTGGTTTGACCAGTTATAGAATTAGTACGCAACATCAGTGAGACAGACGTTGACCACCGTGGAGAGTACACCGCTGGTGTCTGGATTCTGCTAGTGTAATTATCGATGTGATGTCATTCTCCTAATTCATTTTTCCCTTCTGTGACAGTGCCTTCCACAAACTAACCAGAAGACTGCCGACAAACAGACAACAGGCTGAACCAATATTGATAACAGTGGATTAGGAATCGACATGCAACTTTATGGCTGGAAAGGAAAACTTAAAGACGGTGTTATTCTATCAAAACCTGTATTTGGAAGTTCCCGCAGTGAGGCAGGGGCCTCTTCCCAAATGGCATTCTATTCTCTAAACTGTATAGTGCACTACATTTGACCCCAGCCTTATGCGCCAAGGTCAAAAGTAGTGCACTAACTAGGGAATAGGGTGCCAATAGTGCTCTGGTCAAAAGTAGTGCACTATATAGGGAATAGGGTGCCATTTGGGACATAACCGAGTACATAAAGACATAAAGAGCCGCGACCCCATCACACTCTCAACATACAGAACAACATTTAACCTTACTGTATTGTGTGAGAAAAACCTAATCAGAAATGTACAAAGACCTATCACAAGCTGACATAAAGCCCTGGAGTCAATCAAATCATCCATGTTTACACACCAAGTGGCTGTTGGCCTGGCGGTTAAGAGCGTTGGGCCAGTAATGGAAGGTTGCTAGTTCGAATCCCCACGACGACAAGGTAAAACATATGTCCATGTGCTCTTGAGCACGGTACCGAATCCTAATGCATTTTACTTGTCCATACCCACTTCTCCTTCCTCCTTTCCCCTCTGCCAACCATACCCACTTCTCCTTCCTCCTCTGAAGACCATACCCACTTCTCCTTCCTCCTCTGAAGACCATACCCTCCTCTCCTTCCCCCTCTGAAGACCATACCCACCTCTCCTTCCTCCTCTGAAGACCATACCCACCTCTCCTTCCCCCTCTGAAGACCATACCCACCTCTCCTTCCTCCTCTGAAGAACATACCCACCTCTCCTTCCCCCTCTGAAGACCATACCCACTTCTCCTTCCCCCTCTGAAGACCATACCTCCTTCCCCCTCTGAAGACCATACCTCCTTCCTCCTCTGAAGACCATACCCTCCCCTCCTTCCTCCTCTGAAGACCATACCCACCTCTCCTTCCCCCTCTGAAGACCATACCCACCTCTCCTTCCTCCTCTGAAGACCATACCCTCCTCTCCTTCCTCCTCTGAAGACCATACCCACCTCTCCTTCCTCCTCTGAAGACCATACCCACCTCTCCTTCCTCCTCTGAAGACCATACCCACCTCTCCTTCCCCCTCTGAAGACCATACCCACCTCTCCTTCCTCCTCTGAAGACCATACCCACCTCTCCTTCCTCCTCTGAAGACCATACCCACCTCTCCTTCCCCCTCTGAAGACCATACCCACCACTCCTTCCTCCTCTGAAGACCATACCCACCTCTCCTTCCTCCTCTGAAGACCATACCCACCTCTCCTTCCCCCTCTGAAGACAATACCCACTTCTCCTTCCCCCTCTGAAGACCATACCCACTTCTCCTTCCCCCTCTAAAGACCATACCCACTTCTCCTTCCCCCTCTGAAGACCATACCTCCTTCCCCCTCTAAAGACCATACCCACTTCTCCTTCCCCCTCTGAAGACCATACCTCCTTCCCCCTCTGAAGACCATAACCACCTCTCCTTCCCCTCTGCCAACCATACCCACCTCTCCTTCCCCCTCTGAAGACCATACCCACTTCTCCTTCCCCCTCTAAAGACCATACCCACTTCTCCTTCCCCCTCTAAAGACCATACCCACTTCTCCTTCCCACTCTGAAGACCATACCTCCTTCCCCCTCTGAAGACCATACCTCCTTCCCCCTCTGAAGACCATACCTCCTTCCCCCTCTGAAGACCATACCCACTTCTCCTTCCTACTCTGAAGACCATACCTCCTTCCCCCTCTGAAGACCATACCCACCTCTCCTTCCCCCTCTGAAGACCATACCCACCTCTCCTTCCCCCTCTGAAGACCATACCCACCTCTGAAGACCATACCCACCTCTCCTTCCTCCTCTGAAGACCATATCTTCTTCCCCCTCTGAAGACCATACCTCCTTCCCCCTCTGAAGACCATACCTCCTTCCCCCTCTGAAGACCATACCTCCTTCCCCCTCTGAAGACCATACCCACTTCTCCTTCCTCCTCTGAAGACCATATCTTCTTCCCCCTCTGAAGACCATACCTCCTTCCCCCTCTGAAGACCATACCTCCTTCCCCCTCTGAAGACCATACCTCCTTCCCCCTCTGAAGACCATACCTCCTTCCTCCTCTGAAGACCATACCTCCTTCCCCCTCTGAAGACCATACCTCCTTCCTCCTCTGAAGACCATACCTCCTTCCCCCTCTGAAGACCATACCCACCTATCCTTCCTCCTCTGAAGACCATACCTCCTTCCCCCTCTGAAGACCATACCCACCTCTCCTTCCTCCTCTGAAGACCATACCCACTTCTCCTTCCTCCTCTGAAGACCATACCCTCCTCTCCTTCCCCCTCTGAAGACCATACCCACCTCTCCTTCCTCCTCTGAAGACCATACCCACCTCTCCTTCCCCCTCTGAAGACCATACCCACCTCTCCTTCCTCCTCTGAAGACCATACCCACCTCTCCTTCCCCCTCTGAAGACCATACCCACTTCTCCTTCCCCCTCTGAAGACCATACCTCCTTCCCCCTCTGAAGACCATACCTCCTTCCTCCTCTGAAGACCATACCCTCCCCTCCTTCCTCCTCTGAAGACCATACCCACCTCTCCTTCCCCCTCTGAAGACCATACCCACCTCTCCTTCCTCCTCTGAAGACCATACCCACCTCTCCTTCCCCCTCTGAAGACCATACCCACCTCTCCTTCCTCCTCTGAAGACAATACCCACCTCTCCTTCCTCCTCTGAAGACCATACCCACCTCTCCTTCCTCCTCTGAAGACCATACCCACCTCTCCTTCCTCCTCTGAAGACCATACCCACCTCTCCTTCCCCCTCTGAAGACCATACCCACCTCTCCTTCCTCCTCTGAAGACCATACCCACCTCTCCTTCCTCCTCTGAAGACCATACCCACCTCTCCTTCCCCCTCTGAAGACCATACCCACCTCTCCTTCCTCCTCTGAAGACCATACCCACCTCTCCTTCCTCCTCTGAAGACCATATCTTCTTCCCCCTCTGAAGACCATACCTCCTTCCCCTCTGAAGACCATACCTCCTTCCCCCTCTGAAGACCATACCTCCTTCCCCCTCTGAAGACCATACCCACTTCTCCTTCCTCCTCTGAAGACCATATCTTCTTCCCCCTCTGAAGACCATACCTCCTTCCCCCTCTGAAGACCATACCTCCTTCCCCCTCTGAAGACCATACCTCCTTCCCCCTCTGAAGACCATACCTCCTTCCTCCTCTGAAGACCATACCTCCTTCCCCCTCTGAAGACCATACCTCCTTCCTCCTCTGAAGACCATACCTCCTTCCCCCTCTGAAGACCATACCCACCTCTCCTTCCTCCTCTGAAGACCATACCTCCTTCCCCCTCTGAAGACCATACCCACCTCTCCTTCCTCCTCTGAAGACCATACCCACTTCTCCTTCCTCCTCTGAAGACCATACCCTCCTCTCCTTCCCCCTCTGAAGACCATACCCACCTCTCCTTCCTCCTCTGAAGACCATACCCACCTCTCCTTCCCCCTCTGAAGACCATACCCACCTCTCCTTCCTCCTCTGAAGACCATACCCACCTCTCCTTCCCCCTCTGAAGACCATACCCACTTCTCCTTCCCCCTCTGAAGACCATACCTCCTTCCCCCTCTGAAGACCATACCTCCTTCCTCCTCTGAAGACCATACCCTCCCCTCCTTCCTCCTCTGAAGACCATACCCACCTCTCCTTCCCCCTCTGAAGACCATACCCACCTCTCCTTCCTCCTCTGAAGACCATACCCACCTCTCCTTCCTCCTCTGAAGAACATACCCACCTCTCCTTCCCCCTCTGAAGACCATACCCACTTCTCCTTCCCCCTCTGAAGACCATACCTCCTTCCCCCTCTGAAGACCATACCTCCTTCCTCCTCTGAAGACCATACCCTCCCCTCCTTCCTCCTCTGAAGACCATACCCACCTCTCCTTCCCCCTCTGAAGACCATACCCACCTCTCCTTCCTCCTCTGAAGACCATACCCACCTCTCCTTCCTCCTCTGAAGACCATACCCACCTCTCCTTCCTCCTCTGAAGACCATACCCACCTCTCCTTCCTCCTCTGAAGACCATACCCACCTCTCCTTCCCCCTCTGAAGACCATACCCACCTCTCCTTCCTCCTCTGAAGACCATACCCACCTCTCCTTCCTCCTCTGAAGACCATACCCACCTCTCCTTCCCCCTCTGAAGACCATACCCACCTCTCCTTCCTCCTCTGAAGACCATACCCACCTCTCCTTCCTCCTCTGAAGACCATACCCACCTCTCCTTCCCCCTCTGAAGACAATACCCACTTCTCCTTCCCCCTCTGAAGACCATACCCACTTCTCCTTCCCCCTCTAAAGACCATACCCACTTCTCCTTCCCCCTCTGAAGACCATACCTCCTTCCCCCTCTAAAGACCATACCCACTTCTCCTTCCCCCTCTGAAGACCATACCTCCTTCCCCCTCTGAAGACCATAACCACCTCTCCTTCCCCTCTGCCAACCATACCCACCTCTCCTTCCCCCTCTGAAGACCATACCCACTTCTCCTTCCCCCTCTAAAGACCATACCCACTTCTCCTTCCCCCTCTAAAGACCATACCCACTTCTCCTTCCCACTCTGAAGACCATACCTCCTTCCCCCTCTGAAGACCATACCTCCTTCCCCCTCTGAAGACCATACCTCCTTCCCCCTCTGAAGACCATACCCACTTCTCCTTCCTACTCTGAAGACCATACCTCCTTCCCCCTCTGAAGACCATACCCACCTCTCCTTCCCCCTCTGAAGACCATACCCACCTCTCCTTCCCCCTCTGAAGACCATACCCACCTCTGAAGACCATACCCACCTCTCCTTCCTCCTCTGAAGACCATATCTTCTTCCCCCTCTGAAGACCATACCTCCTTCCCCCTCTGAAGACCATACCTCCTTCCCCCTCTGAAGACCATACCTCCTTCCCCCTCTGAAGACCATACCCACTTCTCCTTCCTCCTCTGAAGACCATATCTTCTTCCCCCTCTGAAGACCATACCTCCTTCCCCCTCTGAAGACCATACCTCCTTCCCCCTCTGAAGACCATACCTCCTTCCCCCTCTGAAGACCATACCTCCTTCCTCCTCTGAAGACCATACCTCCTTCCCCCTCTGAAGACCATACCTCCTTCCTCCTCTGAAGACCATACCTCCTTCCCCCTCTGAAGACCATACCCACCTCTCCTTCCTCCTCTGAAGACCATACCTCCTTCCCCCTCTGAAGACCATACCCACCTCTCCTTCCTCCTCTGAAGACCATACCCACTTCTCCTTCCTCCTCTGAAGACCATACCCTCCTCTCCTTCCCCCTCTGAAGACCATACCCACCTCTCCTTCCTCCTCTGAAGACCATACCCACCTCTCCTTCCCCCTCTGAAGACCATACCCACCTCTCCTTCCTCCTCTGAAGACCATACCCACCTCTCCTTCCCCCTCTGAAGACCATACCCACTTCTCCTTCCCCCTCTGAAGACCATACCTCCTTCCCCCTCTGAAGACCATACCTCCTTCCTCCTCTGAAGACCATACCCTCCCCTCCTTCCTCCTCTGAAGACCATACCCACCTCTCCTTCCCCCTCTGAAGACCATACCCACCTCTCCTTCCTCCTCTGAAGACCATACCCACCTCTCCTTCCCCCTCTGAAGACCATACCCACCTCTCCTTCCTCCTCTGAAGACAATACCCACCTCTCCTTCCTCCTCTGAAGACCATACCCACCTCTCCTTCCTCCTCTGAAGACCATACCCACCTCTCCTTCCTCCTCTGAAGACCATACCCACCTCTCCTTCCCCCTCTGAAGACCATACCCACCTCTCCTTCCTCCTCTGAAGACCATACCCACCTCTCCTTCCTCCTCTGAAGACCATACCCACCTCTCCTTCCCCCTCTGAAGACCATACCCACCTCTCCTTCCTCCTCTGAAGACCATACCCACCTCTCCTTCCTCCTCTGAAGACCATACCCACCTCTCCTTCCCCCTCTGAAGACAATACCCACTTCTCCTTCCCCCTCTGAAGACCATACCCACTTCTCCTTCCCCTCTAAAGACCATACCCACTTCTCCTTCCCCCTCTGAAGACCATACCTCCTTCCCCCTCTAAAGACCATACCCACTTCTCCTTCCCCCTCTGAAGACCATACCTCCTTCCCCCTCTGAAGACCATAACCACCTCTCCTTCCCCTCTGCCAACCATACCCACCTCTCCTTCCCCCTCTGAAGACCATACCCACTTCTCCTTCCCCCTCTAAAGACCATACCCACTTCTCCTTCCCCCTCTAAAGACCATACCCACTTCTCCTTCCCCCTCTGAAGACCATACCTCCTTCCCCCTCTGAAGACCATACCTCCTTCCCCCTCGGAATACCATACCTCCTTCCCCCTCTGAATACCATTCCCACTTCTCCTTCCTCCTCTGAAGACCATACCTCCTTCCCCCTCTGAAGACCATACCCACCTCTCCTTCCCCCTCTGAAGACCATACCCACCTCTCCTTCCCCCTCTGAAGACCATACCCACCTCTGAAGACCATACCCACCTCTCCTTCCTCCTCTGAAGACCATATCTTCTTCCCCCTCTGAAGACCATACCTCCTTCCCCCTCTGAAGACCATACCTCCTTCCCCCTCTGAAGACCATACCTCCTTCCCCCTCTGAAGACCATACCCACTTCTCCTTCCTCCTCTGAAGACCATATCTTCTTCCCCCTCTGAAGACCATACCTCCTTCCCCCTCTGAAGACCATACCTCCTTCCCCCTCTGAAGACCATACCTCCTTCCTCCTCTGAAGACCATACCTCCTTCCTCCTCTGAAGACCATACCTCCTTCCCCCTCTGAAGACCATACCTCCTTCCTCCTCTGAAGACCATACCTCCTTCCCCCTCTGAAGACCATACCCACCTCTCCTTCCTCCTCTGAAGACCATACCTCCTTCCCCCTCTGAAGACCATACCCACCTCTCCTTCCTCCTCTGAAGACCATACCCACTTCTCCTTCCTCCTCTGAAGACCATACCCACTTCTCCTTCCCCCTCTGAAGACCATACCCACCTCTCCTTCCTCCTCTGAAGACCATACCTCCTTCCCCCTCTGAAGACCATACCCACTTCTCCTTCCTCCTCTGAAGACCATACCCACTTCTCCTTCCCCCTCTGAAGACCATACCCACCTCTCCTTCCTCCTCTGAAGACCATACCTCCTTCCCCCTCTGAAGACCATACCCACTTCTCCTTCCCCCTCTGAAGACCATACCTCCTTCCCCCTCTGAAGACCATACCTCCTTCCCCCTCTGAAGACCATACCCACTTCTCCTTCCCCCTCTGAAGACCATACCCACCTCTCCTTCCTCCTCTGAAGACCATACCTCCTTCCCCCTCTGAAGACCATACCCACTTCTCCTTCCCCCTCTGAAGACCATACCTCCTTCCCCCTCTGAAGACCATACCTCCTTCCCCCTCTGAAGACCATACCTCCTTCCCCCTCTGAAGACCATACCCACTTCTCCTTCCCCCTCTGAAGACCATACCCACCTCTCCTTCCTCCTCTGAAGACCATACCTCCTTCCCCCTCTGAAGACCATACCCACTTCTCCTTCCTCCTCTGAAGACCATACCTCCTTCCCCCTCTGAAGACCATACCTCCTTCCTCCTCTGAAGACCATACCTCCTTCCTCCTCTGAAGACCATACCTCCTTCCCCCTCTGAAGACCATACCTCCTTCCCCCTCTGAAGACCATACCTCCTTCCCCCTCTGAAGACCATACCCACTTCTCCTTCCTCCTCTGAAGACCATACCTCCTTCCCCCTCTGAAGACCATACCCACTTCTCCTTCCTCCTCTGAAGACCATACCCACCTCTCCTTCCTCCTCTGAAGACCATACCTCCTTCCCCCTCTGAAGACCATACCCTCCTCTCCTTCCTCCTCTGAAGACCATACCCACTTCTCCTTCCTCCTCTGAAGACCATACCCACCTCTCCTTCCTCCTCTGAAGACCATACCTCCTTCCCCCTCTGAAGTCCATACCTCCTTCCCCCTCTGAAGACCATACCTCCTTCCCCCTCTGAAGACCATACCTCCTTCCCCCTCTGAAGACCATACCTCCTTCCCCCTCTGAAGACCATACCTCCTTCCCTTCTGCAGACCATTCCTATCCTTTTGTTCTTTTACACAGGCCCCTTACCCATTTACACAACACTCCATTAGCCACTGCTATTGGTTTCAATTGGAGGAAGAAAAGGATGTAAACAAAAGAGAAAATGAAGGTCCTGGGGGAGTGACAAGGTATAAACTGATCAGAAGAACCTTGTCAACGCAGCACATGCCTCTGTCCCCTCTGTGTCCCCTCTCTGTGTCCCCTCTCTGTGTCCTCTCTCTGTGTCCCCTCTCTGTGTCCCCTCTCTGTGTCCCCTCTCTGTGTCCCCTCTCCCTCTCTCTCTCTCTCTCTCTCTCACTCGTTCTCCATCTCTCTCTCACTCGTTCTCCATCTCTCTCTCTCTCTCACTCACTCGTTATCCATCTTTCTCACTCGTTCTCCATCTCTCCTCACTCGTTCTCCATCTCTCTCACTCGTTCTCCATCTCCCTCACTCGTTCTCCATCTCTCTCACTCACTCGTTCTCCATCTCACTCACTCACTCGTTCTCCATCTCTCTCACTCGTTCTCCATCTCTCCCACTCGTTCTCCATCTCTCCTCACTCGTTCTCCATCTTTGTCAGTCGTTCTCCATTCTCAATCACGCGGTCTCTCTATCACTCTTACCACTTCTCTCATGGCCTCTACTCACTCTCTTTCCCATGCCTCACTTTCTCTCTCTTTTCCCTGCCACTCCCTCCCTCCCTCTCTGTGTCTTCCTCACATGATCTAGTTCCACTGTCCCTTGGTGAGGAGGGTTGCCGTACTCACTACCCGCTGCGCCCCCCAAAAAATGGCCCTGTATTAAAAACAAATATTCAATCATCGCTCTTGTTGTGTCAAATTATGGGCGGGCGAGCCGGGCTCGTCAAGATGATTAGTTACAGTGGTGGTGTGAGTGCTGGGGCTCCTCTGAGCTCTGCATATACAGTAGCAGTCACAGGTATGGACACACCTACTCATTCAAGAGTTTTTCTTTATTTGGACTATTTTCTACATTGTAGAATAATGGCGAAGACATCACAACTATGATATAACACATATGGAATCATGTAGTAACTAAAAAAGTATAGATTTTAGATTCTTCAGAGTATCCACCCTTTGCCTTGATGACAGGGAATCTGGGATTCGTATTTTTTTATTTTAAATACACAGGCATGTATTCTTGCCTTGCAAATGGTTTACACATTTGTTTTGCAATTTTTGAAATTGAGCAGACGCTCTTATACAATGCGACTTAAAGGAGCAATTAGGGTTAAGTGCCTTGCTCAAGGGGCACATCAACAGATTTTAAACCTACTCAGCTCAGGGATTTGAACCGGTGACCTTTCGGTTACTGACCCAACGCTCTAAAACACTTTTACAATGATTTAACCTTTATTTAACTAGGCAAGACAATTAAAAACACATTCTTAATTGCAATGATGGCCTACCAAGAAGCAAAAGGCCTCCTGTGGGGAAGGTGGATGGGATTTAAAAGAACCAAACACACATCACGACAAGAGAGACACCACAACACTACATAAAGAGAGCAACAACATGGCAGCAGCACAACATGGTAGCAGCACAAAACAGTTTACAAGCATTATTGGGCACAGACAACAGCAAGAAGGTAGAGACAACAATACATCACTCAAAGCAGCCACAACTGTCAGTAAGAGTGTCCATGATTGAGTCTTTGAATGAAGAGATGGAGATAAAACGGTCCAGTTTGAGTGTTTTTTGCAGATCGTCCCAGTTGCTAGCTGCAGCGAACTGAAAAGAGGAGCGACCCAGGGATTTGTGTGCTTTGGGAACCTTTAACAGAATGTGACTGTCAGAAACGGTGTTGTATGTGAAGGATGAGGGCTGCTGTAGATATCTCAGATAGGGGGAGTGAGGCCTAAGAGGGTTTAATGAATAACCATCAACTAGTGAGTCTTACAGGTATACAGGTATACAGAGATGACCAGTTTACAGAGGAGTACAGAGGAGTACAGAGGAGTATAGAGTATAGAGAGTTTTAATGACTCCAACCTAGGTGTATGTAAACGTCTGACTTAAACTGTATTTAAGCTCGAGATATTTTATTTATTTTTTATTTTTTTGCATTGGATGCATCTCAATCCACCACATCCACCTATGTAACACTTCCTCATCTGAGGTGAAAGGTGACAGAGCTAGAGCGGTGTTTGTCAGACCAAGAGACAAAAGTCTGTCTTCTCACGAAAACGTCTGTAGCATCCAAACGGTTTGGCCTATAAACTATTCTGACCCCTCTAGGGAACAGGTAGACTCATGAACATGATGGTATGACCTCCACAAGTGTGACAGGACTCGTCTGAACACATACAAACCAATGGAAGTATGGAGGTTGTTTCGTGCCAACAAAAACCACGGGTTAAACAAGTGTCCAAAAAAGCACAAATATTTCCTGAGATTTCTTATATCTCCTAGATATAGGACAGGCACTTCAAAACCTTATTCTTTACAGTAGTAAAGGCCAATTCAGTATTTTATCAAATAAATGTTTTTGATACCTAAAGGGGTCCTCAAATTTTAAATCAAATAGCTAAATGATCCATAGCATGACCATTGTAAAACAACGGCTTAGACTTTTAGAGGTTAAACAGGGTATCTCCCTAAGAGACCAAAATAAAACTCATAGAGCTTCAGGATGCTTCCATGAGCCTTGCCTCTTGTATTACATACGTCTGTCATCACAGAATGCATCACAGACTTCTGAAGAAACACTCAATGTTATGACATATGCCTACGGCTGCTTTTACAATCCCAACCTACTCACTGTAGATCTACAGAGGGGGAAAAACACCCACATGCACCCACCCTGAAACACACACACACACACACACACACACACACACACACTGAAACACACACAGAACGCTCGCCCCCTGCTTCCTACATCTTGTCAAATCTTGAATTAAGATTTTTTTAAACTAATCCGCTTCCAATTTATATCTATATTTCAGTGCTGTCAGAGCCACGGAACTCCAAGTATTGAGAAGGGATCGTATTTATTTAGGTGATGCAACTGACAGCTTTATGTCACAAAGCAATCTGGCAGTGTGTGTACAAGTGTGAGGTCAATGGGGGTCACCAGACAGGGGTATCAAGCAGGCAGGCAGGCAACATTGGTCAGGGCTCGTGTATAAGTATCAAATCAAATCAAATCAAATTTATTTACATAGCCCTTCGTACATCAGCTGATATCTCAAAGTGCTGTACAGAAACCCAGCCTAAATCCCCAAACAGCAAGCAATGCAGGTGTAGAAGCACGGATATAGATACGTTTATCCACAGGAGGTGGTCTAAATGGGCTGTTCGCACAACCTACTGCATGTTGGGTAGGGGCTGCTGAACAGCTTGAGAAAGCGGTCAATAGGATTATTACATGAATAAAGAGTAAAGGTCATTTTGATGGGAGTTATCAGAGAGTAAATGTCATTTTGACGGGAGTTATCGGAGAGTAAAGGTCATTTTGATTGGAGTTATCAGAGAGTAAATGTCATTTTGACGGGAGTTATCGGAGAGTAAAGGTCATTTTGACGGGAGTTATCGGAGAGTAAAGGTCATTTTGACGGGAGTTATCGGAGAGTAAAGGTCATTTTGATGGGAGTTATCGGAGAGTAAATGTCATTTTGACGGGAGTTATCGGAGAGTAAATGTCATTTTGACGGGAGTTATCGGAGAGTAAAGGTCATTTTGATGGGAGTTATCGGAGAGTAAATGTCATTTTGACGGGAGTTATCGGAGAGTAAAGGTCATTTTGATGGGAGTTATCGGAGAGTAAAGGTCATTTTGATGGGAGTTATCGGAGAGTAAAGGTCATTTTGATGGGAGTTATCAGAGAGTAAAGGTCATTTTGATGGGAGTTATCGGAGAGTAAATGTCATTTTGACGGGAGTTATCGGAGAGTAAATGTCATTTTGACGGGAGTTATTGGAGAGTAAATGTCATTTTGACGGGAGTTATCGGAGAGTAAAGGTCATTTTGATGGGAGTTATCAGAGAGTAAAGGTCATTTTGATGGGAGTTATCGGAGAGTAATGACCTGCAGGGTCATCTTTATTTGATGTCTTAATGTTTTCATTAAGAGTAAAGGTCATTTTGACGGGAGTTATCGGAGAGTAAAGGTCATTTTGACGGGAGTTATCGGAGAGTAAATGTCATTTTGACGGGAGTTATCGGAGGACCTTGTTTACGTCGCTGCACTATATACCGATGTTGATTTAAATGTGTCACTGGCTCAGTGAAAAATACAACAACTTTGTGCCGTATTTTCAATTTAAATATTTGCTTTGATGTGTATTCTGAGAAATCTTCAAACTATTTAGAAAACAGAGAGGAAATTAACAGTGTGCTTAATTTTATTATCTGGTTATGTGTAACACAATTAATTCACATTAACCATTAGAAAAGGCTTTTATATAAAACCTTGTGTCTTTCACCTTCTGAAGCATCTTTATACAGTAACAGAGACAATACTGAGTCCTCTCTTTATCCAGTAACAGAGAGAGATAATACTGAATCCTCTCTTTATCCAGTAACAGAGAGAGATAATACTGAATCCTCTCTTTATCCAGTAACAGAGAGATATAATACTGAATCCTCTCTTTATCCAGTAACAGAGAGAGATAATACTGACAGCTGTCCCTGATTGAGAACCATACCCGGCCAAAACATAGAAATACAAAAAATAGAATATAGTATACCCACCCCAACTCACACCCTGAACAAACCAAAATAGAGACATAAAAAGGATCTCTAAGGTCAGGGCGTGACAGTACCCCGCCAAACCAATAAACACTACAAAACAAAGGTGCGGACTCCGGCCGCAAAACCTGAACCCACAGGGGAGGGTCTGGGTGGGCATCTATCCGCGGTGGCGGCTCAGGTGCGGGAAGCAGACCCCGCTCCACCACTGGCTCACCCCACTTTGGTGGCACCTCTGGTGCGGGGAACCTCGTCACCGACCCCGGATTGGGGACCCTTGTAGCGGGCCCCGGACTGGGCACCCTCACTGCGGGCTCCGGACTGGAGACTGCCTCTGAAGGCCGTCGCTGGAGGCTCCTGATTGGAGGCCGACGTTGGAGGCTTCGTGCCATGACTCCTCACTGGAGGTGGTGGTGTGTGGGCGGGTGGGGTGTGGTAATTCGTAAAAAGCCAAATAACTTCATAGATCTTCATTGTAAAGGGTTTAAACACTGTTTCCCATGCTTGTTCAATGAACCATAAACAATTAATGAACATGCACCTGTGGAACGGTAGTTAAGACACTAACAGCTTACAGACGGTAGGCAATTAAGGTCACATTTAGGAAAACTTAGGACACTAAAAGAGGCCTTTCTACTGAAAAACACCAAAAGAAAGATGCCCAGGGTCCCTGCTCATCTGCGTGAACGTGTCTTAGGCACGCTGCAAGAGGCATGAGGACTGCAGATGTCGCCAGGGCAATAAATTGCAATGTCTGTACTGTGATATGCCTAAGACAGCACTACGGGGAGACAGGACGGACAGCTGATCATCCTCGCAGTGGCAGACCACATATAACAACACCTGCACAGGATCGGTACATCCGAACATCCCACCTGCGGGACAGGTACAGGATGGCAACAACAACTGCCAGAGTTACACCAGGAACGCACAATCCCTCCATCAGTGCTCAGACTGTCCGCAATAGGCTGAGACAGGCTGGACTGAGGGCTTGTAGGCCTGTTGTAAGGCAGGTCCTCACCAGATATCACCGGCAACAACGTCGCCTATGGGCACAAACCAACCGTCGCTGGACCAGACAGGACTGGCAAAAAGTGCTCTTCACTGACGAGTCATGGTTTTGTCTTACCAGGGGTGATGGTCGGATTCGTGTTCATCGTCGAAGTAATGAGCATTACACCGAGGCCTGTACTCTGGTGCAGGATCGATTTGGAGGTGGAGGGTCCGTGATGGTCTGGACGGTGTGTCACAGCATCATCGGACTGAGCTTGTTGTCATTGCAGGCTATCTCAATGCTGTGCGTTAAAGGGAAGACATCCTCCTCCCTCATGTGGTACCCTTCCTGCAGGCTCATTCTGACATGACCCTCCAGCATGACAATGCCACCAGCCATACTACTCGTTCTGTGAGTGATTTCCTGCAAGACAGGAATGTCAGTGTTCTGCCATGGCCAGTGAAGAGCCCGGATCTCAATCCCATTGAGCACGTCTGGGACCTGTTGCATTGGAGGGCAAGGGCTAATGGAGGGCGAGGGCGAGGGCAAATCGGGTGCAGTACATGAGGAGGAGATGCACTGCAGTACTTAATGCAGCTGGTGGCCACACCAGATACTGAAATGTTACTTTTGATTTTGACTCCCCCTTTGTTCAGGGACACATTTTTCCAGTTATGTTAGTCACATGTCTGTGGAACTTGTTCAGTTTATGTCTCAGTTGTTGAATCTTGTTATGTTCATACAAATATTTACACATGTTAAGTTTGCTGAAAATAAATGCAGTTGACAGTGAGAGGACTTTTTTTGTTTGTTGCTGAGTTTACTATGTGGTGAACTATGTGGGGAACTATGTAGTGAACTATGTAGTGAACTATGTAGTGAACTATGTGGTGAACTATGTGGGGAACTATGTGGTGAACTATATGGTGAACTATGTGGGGAACTATGTGGTGAACTATGCGGTGAACTACGTGGTGAACTACGTGGTGAACTACGTGGTGAACTACGTGGTGAACTATGTGGTTCCATAATTAATTTAAGACATGAAGGTCAGTCAAACCCGGAAAATGTCAAGAATTTTGAATGTTTCTTCAAGTGCAGTCGCAAAAACCATCAAGTGCTGGCTCTCATGATGACCGCCAAAGGAAAGTAAGACCCAGAGTTACCTCTGATGCTGAGGATAAGTTTATTAGAGTTACTAGCCTCAGAAATTGCAGCCCAAATAAATGCCTTACAGATTTCAAGTAACAGATGCATCTCAACATCAACTGAGATGTTCAGAGGAGACTTCATGAATCAGACCTTCATGGTTGAATTGCTGCAAAGAAACCACTACTAAAGGACATCAATAAGAAGAAGAGACATGCTTGGACCAAGAAACACAAGCAATGGACTTGAGACCGGTGGAAATCTGTAATTTGGAATGATGAGTCCAAATTTTAGATTTTTGGTTCCAACCGTCATGAATTTGTGAGACACAGAGTGGGTGAACGGATGATCTCCGCATGTGTAGTTCCCACTGTGAAGCATGGAGGAGGAGGTGTGATGGTGCTTTACTGGTGACACTGTCAGTGATTTATTTAGAATTCAAGGCACACATAACCAGCATGGCTGCCACAGCATTCTGCAGCGATACACCATCCAATCTGGTTTGCGCTTAGTGGGACAAACATTTGTTTTTCAACAGGAAAATGACCCAACACACCTCCAGGCTGTTTAAGGGCCTTTTTACCAAGGAGAGTGATGGAGTGCTGCATCAGATCAGAATAACCCTGGAATGAGTAGTTTCCCTTTCCTATGACACTCCAAATGGAGCTCAGAAGCATCCTTTGATCATCCTTGAGATGTCACCACAACTTGATTGGAGTCCACCTGTGGCCAATCAATTGCTTGGACATGATATAGAAAGAAACATACTTAATTAACTAAAGAGCAGAAACTATACCACGAAGTCCCAGGAAATGTCCGTAGATCTCAGAGATAAAATTGTGATGAGGCATATATCATATAACTCTTTGGCCTGAATGCAAAGCACTATGTCTCAAGAAAACCAGGTACAGCTCATCACCCATCTAACACATTCCCTATCGTGAAGCATGGTGGTGGCAACATCATGCTATGGGGAAGCTTTTCAGCGGCAGGGACTGGGAGACTGGTAAGGATAGAGAAAACAATGATTGGAGGCAAATAGAGGCACATTCTTGATGAGAACCTGCTTCAGAATGCAAACGACCTTAGACTGGGGCAAAGATTTTACATTCCAACAGGACAATAACCCCAAGCATACAGATAAAGCAACGCTGGAAAGCATTCAGAAAAAGAATGTGAAAGTCGGAGTGGCCCAGCCAAAGTCCAGACTTGAATCCCATTGAAAATCTACGGAAAGACTTGAAGATTGCTGATCACTGACGCTCCTCATCTAATTTAACAGAGCTTGAGAAAATCTGCAAGGTAGAGTGGGAGAAAGACCCCAAATCCAGATGCGCAAAGCTGATACAGAAATACCCAAGACAACTCAACACTGTAATTGACGCAAAAGGTGTTTCTACAAAGTACTGACTCAGGGGTGTGAATACTGTAAATTAGATTTCTGTATTTCATTTTCAATACATCGGCTAAAATGTCTAAACACATGTTTTCATTATGGGGTATTGTGTGTAGATGGGTGAG
Organism: Oncorhynchus clarkii lewisi; assembly: GCF_045791955.1. Lineage (NCBI taxonomy): Eukaryota > Metazoa > Chordata > Actinopteri > Salmoniformes > Salmonidae > Oncorhynchus > Oncorhynchus clarkii. The sequence continues at coordinate 7,180,543 of NC_092147.1, forward strand.
ATAGAAATCAATTGAATCCATTTTGAATTCAGGCTGTAACACAACAAACTGTGGAATAACTCAAGGGGTATGAATACTGAAAAATGTATTGCTTTTCATCTCTCCTTGATCCTGTTGACTGTGCTCTGACCCTGCAGCAGAGATGGAGAGAGAGATGCAGAGCGAGAGATAGATAAGGAGGGGGGGATAAAGAGAGAGACAGGGGAGACAGAGAGAAACAAATTATTAGTTTATGAGTTTGAGTTTGACTCAGAACATACTATGCTTTGACAGTACAACAAATATCCTACAAAGGCATCCCTCTGCATCTGGCCGCAACCAAAGTGTGAAATTCCAAATAAAGAACCAAAACGGAGAGAGAGAGAGAAAAAAAAAGATTGAGTGAGAGCGAGAGAGAGAGAGAGAGAGAGAGAGAGAGAGAGAGAGAGCGAGAGAGAGAGCGAGAGAGAGAGCGAGAGAGAGAGAGAGAGAGAGAGAGAGAGAGAGAGAGAGAGAGAGGAGACACACGGCACATTGTTCAGGCCAAGAGAGAGGATAACAGAATCAGTTTGTCAGGGGTAATGGGACCTGAAAGTGACACATAGAGCTGGGAACTAAGGAGACTACTTTAATCATCTGTCATATGACATGAGGAACCAACAAATGAAGCTAAAGGGGAGAACAGATTACATTTGGAGAGAGGAACAGTATCCCTTTGTGGTGTGGCGTTGCACACATGTAGCCTCACACAGCCTGCCTCCCAAATATAATACATCTCTTTAAAGTGATTAGTCACATGTAGCCTCACACAGCCTGCCTCCCAAATATAATACATCTCTTTAAAGTGATTCGTCACATGTAGCCTCACACAGCCTGCCTCCCAAATATAATACATCTCTTTAAAGTGATTAGTCACATGTAGCCTCACACAGCCTGCCTCCCAAATATAATACATCTCTTTAAAGTGATTAGTCACATGTAGCCTCACACAGCCTGCCTCCCAAATATAATACATCTCTTTAAAGTGATTAGTCACATGTAGCCTCACACAGCCTGCCTCCCAAATATAATACATCTCTTTAAAGTGATTCGTCACATGTAGCCTCACACAGCCTGCCTCCCAAATATAATACATCTCTTTAAAGTGATTAGTCACATGTAGCCTCACACAGCCTGCCTCCCAAATATAATACATCTCTTTAAAGTGATTCGTCACATGTAGCCTCACACAGCCTGCCTCCCAAATATAATACATCTCTTTAAAGTGATTCGTCACATGTAGCCTCACACAGCCTGCCTCCCAAATATAATATATCTCTTTAAAGTGATTAGTCACATGTAGCCTCACACAGCCTGCCTCCCAAATATAATACATCTCTTTAAAGTGATTCGTCACATGTAGCCTCACACAGCCTGCCTCCCAAATATAATACATCTCTTTAAAGTGATTCGTCACATGTAGCCTCACACAGCCTGCCTCCCAAATATAATACATCTCTTTAAAGTGATTCGTCACATGTAGCCTCACACAGCCTGCCTCCCAAATATAATACATCTCTTTAAAGTGATTCGTCACATGTAGCCTCACACAGCCTGCCTCCCAAATATAATACATCTCTTTAAAGTGATTAGTCACATGTAGCCTCACACAGCCTGCCTCCCAAATATAATACATCTCTTTAAAGTGATTCGTCACATGTAGCCTCACACAGCCTGCCTCCCAAATATAATACATCTCTTTAAAGTGATTCGTCACATGTAGCCTCACACAGCCTGCCTCCCAAATATAATACATCTCTTTAAAGTGATTAGTCACATGTAGCCTCACACAGCCTGCCTCCCAAATATAATACATCTCTTTAAAGTGATTAGTCACATGTAGCCTCACACAGCCTGCCTCCCAAATATAATACATCTCTTTAAAGTGATTAGTCACATGTAGCCTCACACAGCCTGCCTCCCAAATATAATACATCTCTTTAAAGTGATTAGTCACATGTAGCCTCACACAGCCTGCCTCCCAAATATAATACATCTCTTTAAAGTGATTAGTCACATGTAGCCTCACACAGCCTGCCTCCCAAATATAATACATCTCTTTAAAGTGATTCGTCACATGTAGCCTCACACAGCCTGCCTCCCAAATATAATACATCTCTTTAAAGTGATTCGTCACATGTAGCCTCACACAGCCTGCCTCCCAAATATAATACATCTCTTTAAAGTGATTCGTCACATGTAGCCTCACACAGCCTGCCTCCCAAATATAATACATCTCTTTAAAGTGATTCGTCACATGTAGCCTCACACAGCCTGCCTCCCAAATATAATATATCTCTTTAAAGTGATTAGTCACATGTAGCCTCACACAGCCTGCCTCCCAAATATAATACATCTCTTTAAAGTGATTCGTCACATGTAGCCTCACACGATTTTGGTTTCGATTATTTGGGTTGAATCTGTAACACAGAATAAAACAATGAATAAAGTCCCTTGATGGTAGGGACTGCCCATTACTGCTTATCACTTATTAACCATAATTTATTCACATTTACTTTAATAAAATATTTCAGTTGTTGTTTATATTATATTTGTTTTATTTGATGACTTTATTATTTCATCATCTCATGTCTACTGTCTACGCTGTCTGACCACTCTGCCTGCCCCTGAGCCTGAGCCTGAGCCTGAGCCTGAGCCTGAGCCTGCCTGCTGTCTGACCAAATCACTATTTTAGTACTTCTACAAAGTAAATAAGGCACACTTTTATGACTGCTGAATAGCAACTATCAATTACTTAGATCATGTGTTTTCAAGTAGAGATACCTCAAGAAACAACAGCTGCTCTTTATATCCCAGCACGATCATGCATTCCTCATGTCTCTTCCATAGCAGGCATTAAAGAAACAGAGACTGGACAAGGTGCTGTAGAGGTACTGCAATGGTACTACAATGGATTATGGTCATTGTAGTTCATTACCATGTTTAATGCGTTAAACTATGTAGGATATTAGCCTGATGGAAACTACAACTCCCAACTACATCCCACAGTTCAGGCTGGATCTGATGTATCTCTACAGAAACTGTGTACAGTGTATCATCTTGTAATGGTCTTACAGTGTATCATCTTGTAATGGTCTTACAGTGTACCATCTTGTAATGGTCTTACAGTGTACCATGTTGTAATGGTCTTACAGTGTACCATCTTGTAATGGTCTTACAGTGTATCATCTTGTAATGGTCTTACAGTGTACCATCTTGTAATGGTCTTACAGTGTACCATCTTGTAATGGTCTTACAGTGTATCATCTTGTAATGGTCTTACAATGTACCATCTTGTAATGGTCTTACAGTGTATCATCTTGTAATGGTCTTACAGTGTACCATCTTGTTACAGTGTACCATCTTGTAATGGTCTTACCGTGTATCATCCTGTAATGGTCTTACAGTGTACCATCTTGTAATGGTCTTACAATGTACCATCTTGTAATGGTCTTACAGTGTACCATCTTGTAATGGTCTTACAGTGTACCATCTTGTAATGGTCTTATAGTGTATCATCTTGTAATGGTCTTACAGTGTACCATCTTGTAATGGTCTTACAATGTACCATCTTGTAATGGTCTTACAGTGTACCATCTTGTAATGGTCTTACAGTGTATCATCTTGTAATGGTCTTACAGTGTACCATCTTGTAATGATCTTACAGTGTATCATCTTGTAATGGTCTTACAATGTACCATCGTGTAATGGTCTTACAGTGTATCATCTTGTAATGGTCTTACAGTGTACCATCTTGTAATGGTCTTACAATGTACCATCTTGTTACAGTGTACCATCTTGTAATGGTCTTACAGTGTACCATCTTGTTACAGTGTACCATCTTGTAATGGTCTTACAGTGTACCATCTTGTAATGGTCTTACAGTGTATCATCTTGTAATGGTCTTACAATGTACCATCTTGTAATGGTCTTACAGTGTATCATCTTGTAATGGTCTTACAGTGTATCATCTTGTAATGGTCTTACAGTGTACCATCTTGTAATGATCTTACAGTGTATCATCTTGTAATGGTCTTACAATGTACCATCGTGTAATGGTCTTACAGTGTACCATCTTGTAATGGTCTTACAATGTACCATCTTGTTACAGTGTACCATCTTGTAATGGTCTTACAGTGTACCATCTTGTTACAGTGTACCATCTTGTAATGGTCTTACAGTGTACCATCTTGTAATGGTCTTACAGTGTACCATCTTGTAATGGTCTTACAATGTACCATCTTGTTACAGTGTACCATCTTGTAATGGTCTTACAGTGTACCATCTTGTTACAGTGTACCATCTTGTAATGGTCTTACAGTGTACCATCTTGTAATGGTCTTACAGTGTATCATCTTGTAATGGTCTTACAGTGTATCATCTTGTAATGGTCTTACAGTGTACCATCTTGTAATGGTCTTACAGTGTATCATCTTGTAATGGTCTTACAGTGTATCATCTTGTAATGGTCTTACAATGTACCATCTTGTAATGGTCTTAAAGTGTATCATCTTGTAATGGTCTTACAGTGTATCATCTTGTAATGGTCCCACAATGTACCATCTTGTTACAGTGTACCATCTTGTAATCGTGATCTGTTTCACCTGTCCGTGTGATTGTCTCCACCCCCCTCCAGGTGTCAACCATCTTCCCCATTATCCTGGTTCTCTGTTTGTCCGTTGCCAGTTCGTCTTGTATGTCAAGTCAACCATCGTTTCTGTTCTCAGCTCCTGCTTTTCCCAGGCTCTCTTTTTCTCACCCTCCTGGTTTTGACTCTGAGCCCGCCTGCCTGACCACTCTGTCTGTCCTGACACTGAGCCCGCCTGCCTGACTACTCTGTCTGTCCTGACTCTGAGCCCGCCTGCCTGACCACTCTGCCTGCCCCTGACACTGAGCCCGCCTGCCTGACTACTCTGTCTGTCCTGACTCTGAGCCCGCCTGCCTGACCACTCTGCCTGCCCCTGACTCTGAGCCCGCCTGCCTGACCACTCTGCCTGCCCCTGACTCTGAGCCCGCCTGCCTGACCACTCTGCCTGCCCCTGACTCTGAGCCCGCCTGCCTGACCACTCTGCCTGCCCCTGACTCTGAGCCCGCCTGCCTGACCACTCTGCCTGCCCCTGACTCTGAGCCCGCCTGCCTGACCACTCTGCCTGCCCCTGACTCTGAGCCCGCCTGCCTGACCACCCTGCCTGCCGTCCGGTACCCCACCTATGGTTTACTGACCCCTGCCTTCCTTGATCTGTCTATTGCCTGCCCCTGTTGGAACATGAAATCATTTTCAATTCGACGTGCCTGCATCTGGGTCTTACCTTGATTCCCGATAAATGGTCTTACATTGAATCATCTTGTAATGTGGTCCTCTGTAGTTCAGTTGGTAGAGAATGGCTTTTGTTCTTGGAAGAAGGACACCATCAACAGCGTCAGCAAGCTGTTTGGCTGGAGCCGCCAATACAATCAAATCAAATGCATTTATATAGCTCTTCGTACATCAGCTGATATCTCAAAGTGCTGTACAGAAACCCAGCATAAAACCCCAAACAGCAAGCAATGCAGGTGTTGAAGCACGTTGGCTAGGAAAAACTCCCTAGAAAGGCCAAAACCTAGGAAGAAACCTAGAGAGGAACCAGGCTATGAGGGGTGGCCAGTCCTCTTCTGGCTGTGACGGGTGGAGATTGCGAATGCGACCAACAGCAATCCTGGTAGAAAAAGTGGGTGTGTTTTTTCACTTTCCAAATTTAAAGGTAAGATCCGAGAGTAATAGCTAATCAGTATGTAACTCATTACATTGTTGCATGCTAATAGTTGTCGATTTAACTAAAGAATAGCTATTGTCATCGACAATTTACTAACAAGATAGATAGCCAGGAGTCGTGGTGGTAGCTACAATAGCTAACGCTAGCTAGTTATGTACCAATCCAATTGACATCAGCGTTTGGATTTCATGACAAGGCAAAATATTAAGGAGGTGAAGGAGTCGGATGCAGGGGTCCTGGGCTGGTGTGGTTACACGTGGTCTAAAGGATCCTCTAGTCTCTCTAGACGCTCCAGTCCCTCTAGATGCTCCAGTCCCTCCAGTCCCTCTAGATCCTCCAGTCCCTCTAGATCCTCCAGTCCCTCTAGACGCTCCAGTCCCTCTAGATGCTCCAGTCCCTCTAGACCCTCCAGTCCCTCTAGACCCTCTAGATGCTCCAGTCCCTCTAGACGCTACAGTCCCTCTAGATGCTCCAGTCCCTCTAAATCCTCCAGTCCCTCTAGATCCTCCAGTCCCTCTAGACGCTCCAGTCCCTCTAGATGCTCCAGTCCCTCTAGACCCTCCAGTCCCTCTAGACCCTCTAGATGCTCCAGTCCCTCTAGACGCTCCAGTCCCTCTAGACCCTCTAAACCCTCTAGATGCTCCAGTCCCTCTAGACACTACAGTCCTTCTAGATGCTCCAGTCCCTCCAGTCCCTCTAGACGCTCCAGTCCCTCCAGTCCCTCTAGACGCTCCAGTCCCTCCAGTCCCTCTAGACGCTCCAGTCCCTCTAGTTCCTCCAGTCCCTCTAGATCCTCCAGTCCCTCTAGACGCTCCAGTCCCTCTAGACCACATATGTCAGAGTCAAGGCCCGCGGGCCACATCCGGCCCGCAAGAAGGTTTTTTACGGCCCCTGGGATGATCTTGATTTATTATTAGAACCGGCCCGCAGCAAGCCGGCAGCCCGCAGATCTTTTACACGCACCAATACTACATTTCCCACAATGCAAAGGTGACGCACCGAGCAGTAGGCTGCTTCATTTCAATATTTATTGGCACAGCAGTCGTCAGCATCACAGTAAAATTAACTTTCAGATACCCATCAAAAATGGCAAAACGGAAGGTGGATACTGAGAACCGGGGGTTTCAAACAAGGTGGGAGTCGGAGTATATGTTCACGAAGGTAGCTGGAAAACCTGTGTGTCTTCTGTGTGGAGAAAGTGTGGCGGTACTGAAAGAGTATAATCTGAGACGACATTATGAAACGAAACACGCGGACACACACGCGGACGCAACTGTCAAGGCCAGTTTTATTTTGGCAGAAGAGATCGCTAAATCAGCCCGGCCATTTACGGAGGGGGATTTCATCAAAAACTGCATGATTAAAGTTTGTGACGAAGTTTGCCCAGAAAAAAGGCAACTCTTTTTAAATGTGAGTCTGAGCAGAAACACCATTGCCGAGAGAGTAGACCAGTTGTCCATCAATCTAAAAGAGCAGCTTGTGAAAAAGGGAAAAGATTTTATTGCATATTCCTTGGCTGTGGATGAGAGCACCGACATTTCTGACATTGCCCAGTTGTCAATTTTCATCCGCGGAGTGGACTCCAACCTAAGCGTGACAGAGGAGTTTTTGGCTTTACGTCCTATGCATGGCACAACTACGGGGCATGATTTGTATGAAGAGGTGTCAAGATGTGTAAATGAGATGGAGCTGCCTTGGGAAAAACTCGTGGGTTTGACAACCGACGGAGCACCTGCGATGTGTGGACACAGGAGCGGACTGGTGGCGAAGATACGGGAAAAGATGCAAGAGGAAAACGCGACAGGTGAGCTGACAGCTTATCATTGTATCATACACCAGGAAGCGTTGTGCGGTAAAGCCTTGAAAATGGAGCATGTAATGAGCATCATCACGCGCACAGTTAACTTTATCAGAGCCAAAGGTTTGAATCACCGCCAGTTCAAGGCATTTCTGACGGAGTTAGAAACGGAGCATGGTGATTTGCCTTATCACACAGAGGTGCGATGGCTAAGCCAGGGAAAGGTGCTTCAAAGATGTTTCGAGCTTCGTGAGGAGATTTGTCTGTTCTTGGACAGCAAAGGGAAAGACACAACACAACTCCGAGACGAAATGTTTCTGTGTGAAATGGCTTTTCTGTGTGACATTACGAGTCATCTGAATGCAATAAACTTGCAGCTGCAGGGTCGGGATCGTGTCATCTCTGATATGTACAGTACAGTGAAGGCATTTAAAACCAAACTGACTCTGTGGGAGACGCAGATGCGGAAAGAAAATTTGAGCCACTTTCCCAGCTGCCAGACCATGAAAGAGAAGCTCTCTACCAGTGCG